>NW_028277167.1:4551000-4709500 GCF_051122295.1 Plectrocnemia conspersa | reverse complement strand
AGACAATTACAACTGTCACATAGCGTGCTCAGCTAATTCTTTTAAAAGCGACTCAAACCGTAAAAATACCTTTCCTTATGAATTAAAAAATGGTAATTTTACACCAAGACAGTGCTCGCCTTTATATATCCAAGAAGACAATAGAAAAAAATCAATGAATTTTCTTGGAAACTCCTTTCTCATCCACCGTATTCTTCAGACATTGCTCCAAACAAATCGCCATAAAATAATTTATTGCTTCCTAAAATACATTATTTTCGAATCAGATATAAAAAAGGACTAACACGTGGAGAATAATTGTACGAAATGATAGAGAATATATAATTTAGTAAAAGTATATATAGTTCAGTAAAACACTAATAGGACAACCTAATATATAGATCTACATCTTGACTTAAATATTGATACACTTACTCAGTAGCGATGTATACTGTGTAATATGTCTTTTCGCTCTTAGTCCTCTATTTTACTCTTCATAATGACTCTTGGCCTTTACAATTTTTATTGTCGTCCATGTTTTGTTTGACTGCAAAAAACTGCAAATATTGCAGTCAACGTAGATTTGTGATTACTCTTATTACACACCAAAAGCGTTTTGCGATTCGACTTTATTATTATATAAAAAAACATAGCTCTTTTGATTTGGTCGCCACAGGCGGGCGCCTGTTCTGCCTGTGCGTAACGTCGCCGCTGGGCTTAGACAATAGGTAATCATTCATTCTAGTTTCATTCTCTGTCCACTATTCAAATTTATCGAGACAATGTTTATATTTTTATATATTATATTATGTTGTGAAATACAAAAACTTATCACCGAACAAATTCATGTGGTTTCACTCTCTTGGGTGTTCTTGTTCGGTTTTCAACGTCGAGAAGACGAACAGCCTCTTCCTTGATACCCAGTGTCAAGGAAGAGACTGTCTAGTGAATAAGTCATAGCTTGGGGATTTATTCGGGTTGATTTCGAATCTTATCATTGTTTGTACTTTTTTGACTGTGGCTGTAGAAATTTTAATTTCTGGGTTTTGTAGTGACGTACTGGTGAACAATTGTTCATTTTCTTTTCCTGTGTTCGATGTGAAAATGTCAGTTAAGCTTATTTTTAGCAGGCAATAGTAGCACTAAAAATATTTTTCTTAAGATTCCTAAATAATATATTTATCCTTCTATTTCGTAATTTTACACCTTTCCCTATATTTAATACAAATGAAGTTATATTTTTATAGGTCTTCCATCTATAGACTTGTACATAGTGTACCTCTAATCCTCCAGAATAGCATTTGTAATATTTCACGTAACAAACTTGTGGCGTACCACTGAATTCCGGGAAGAGCTTTGGTGTGTTGTGGGGTGAGAAAAGCTTTCGGAACACTATCTAAGTTAGACAAGCAAATCGTTACAATAATCCAGCTTTTCCAGCATAGTAAAATAAAATAAAACTCACGGTTATAAATAATGAATCCAGCGACAGAGTGACGTGCCGGTGCGATATCCCATTGGGGGAGCGCATGTAACTTTTCAACTCGAACAAGTTGCCATCTCCCTCGGCGACCTAGGGATGAAGAACGAAAAGAAATTAAATTCCGAAAAAAATATTCTAAAACACATCCCAGAAGAGCCGAAGGCGTCAAATGTTGCGGGAGTCGCAGGAGTGAAGATTGTTTTCTTGCACTTCTTGAGAGTGGTTCAATTACATATTACGTGCTACGTTATGCGGAGCTTTAATTACGGCGAATAGGCAGTATAGGCGACACGACGACAGTCGCTACGTAACACGCTGAATAACTTATTCCCACGCCGTTAGCTTCAATAAATTATGTCTTCCTGTCTGTCGTGGTATTATATGCGAAATTATCGACACGCGAACGCCGTCGCCTATTCGATCGCAAAATGTAAATTGAAAGCTCGAACGTTCGTTAAAGAGTTCTAGATATTCGAACTGCAACGTTGCTGATTGGATACCAAGATTGAATTACGATAGAGTTCTTCATGCGATTTTTCGATCTATATAATCTAATAACTAGCTTTCGTACTCGACTTGTCCACGTTATATTATTCCAAGATATATTTTATTTTTATTTTTTTAATACAAATCTAATAATCATGCATTAACAGCTTCTTCGTACTTGTATTATACATCATACTTGTCATGATGGCTATTATACAAACGATAATTATACCATTAAATATTCAATAAAAATTAAAACATTTATGTTGCACACGTGAAATAGATTAGCAACCTTCCACATAATTTTTTTCAGCTCTTTATAGCTAATATAGGCAAGTTTGTTGAGAAAAAAGAGGAGCGTTCCAAGCGCTGACCTTCTGGCCGCGACTCTGGTGCCTGCACTACACTCTCTGAAAGTTGGCCAAGGTTGGCCAAGGACGGATAATATAGTGGGTTACTTCGGTCGAGTTAGGTTCTACCCGCTGTAAAATCTCTCGGAAGTTGTCCGAGGCTACTGAGAACGGGAGGTAAAGTGGGGGTAATTATTTTCCGAGTCAAAGGGACCGAATTCGGAGCTGCTTTTTCAAGCGCGAGCGGTGAGATACTTCCCCTTTCGCTCTCTCGCGTGTTAAGTGACGAGAGTGAGAGATATAATGATACGGTGTTTTGCAAACTGAGATAAAACGAGTAACTCGGTTCAATTTCAGTATGCGCGTAGGCGTCTTATGGTTAACATGTATGTCGAGCGTGGTCAAGTTATAATACCACATACTTATAGGGGACTTCAACAGACTTACTGACATCTTTGAATATTTTATGGCACCAAAAGGGATTAATTATATCTTTGATAGTATATTCTTCAAACAGATATCGTTATTATATTTTTTTCATATAAAATTAAATAATTAAAAAATAATTAGTGATACTTGATTTTGTTAAAAAATCGTTTCGAATATCCTTATGTATTTTCCTAGATCGGTTTATATAAATGTCACACGATAACGAATTCTTATTTAGAATCGATGGCGACAAATTCTAGGATAGTCACAGATGTTCGTATTCTGAAGTATCATTTTTATGCGTTATGGCATTTTGCAAAAGCCGACAAAGATTTTGCGTAAATTTAATATTTATACCGAAAAGTTTTCATTGATATTGTATTGGTGAGTGCTCACACAAATTTTTATAATTATCAGTAGCGTAATTTTAATAATATGACAATTTAAAAATTGCGATTATTTGGCACTTTTTTCGATCGCACGCAAATATGCCGGCTGTACTTGTCAGAAGCCGCCGTCCGGACGTCACTCACGGCCGCCGTCCGGACGGCATATGAAATTTGCGAGTGTGGTCGCTTATTCGAAGTCGTAGATCTCGGTCGACTTCAGTTGTAACTTCGGTTCCGACAACTTCCAGAGAGTGTAGTGCAGGCATGACGGTCGACTTCTTCTGAAGTTTCGGGTTTTAAAATTCCCGGGAATCATGAAACAATTTTTCAAAGATCTGGGATTTTCAGAAAAACTTGATTATTTTTTATTTGAATCAAATAAAAAATTGGATTTATTTAGAATAATTTTTCGGGATAAATCAGGGACATCCCCTCTTGAATTTGGCCCAAAAAATGCATGTCATTTAATTAAATACTATGAATCTTAATGAAATATAAATATTAAAAAATATGTAATGACGTCCCAGGTTCTAAACCAGAAGTTCTCGGGTTATCCCTTAAAAAAATCTAAAAATCATCTATCCCGAAAATATTTTTTTAAACTTGTCATTTCAGTAAAATATATATATTTTTACCAGTGAAAACACAATTTATCTGGCAGATGCTAGTAAAACTATATGGTTTCAATAAAGTTATATTTTCACTAGTAAAGTCCAAATACATTTTCACCAGTAAATATTTATTTTTAATAGCGAAAATATATTTTAACTGATAAGCACTAATATGCTGCTCTTAAATATCTATGAAACTCAATTGGTATTGCGAAACGTCCATTCAAACCGTTCAAACCCAAACATAACCTAATAAAAGTAATTGTAGTTTTAGAACTTTCATTGGGTCAAGTCCAAAATACAAACTCTGCCAACTCATCTCTATTTATAAAAAGGACAGAATAGCGTAGTCCGTAACGTCTCAGACTAGTAAATTTGGGGTTGAAAGTTCGAGCCCCCGCAGCGGTACTTGAATTTTTATTTATAAAAAAATGCGTTATAAATGAAAACCGGCCCCGACTGTAGTGACATCTATTGATTATAAATTATATTACACATGCAGATGTCTCCGATTCCCAGACTTTCATTTTGGTGGTTAATACTTGTAGGTATTCATTTTGCCTAACTGACTTACTCAGTTGGAATAGATTTATCCCATTGTGACGTATTAAACTTTATTTTCTAAGGTTTGTTTTAAAAAGAAAGAATTAAATTTAATGTATTTTTATGTTTGGACTAGGTTAATTAATTATGGTTCATTTAATATTTTTAGAATATTGTCTAAGCTCGGAAAAGGAAGACTACTTTCCGCTCAATTCAAGGAAATAAATTATAATGTCTACCGATTTATAAAGGACTCTTTGTATTATCATAAATGTATGTTAAATAAACATGTTTTTTTTTAATAAAAAAATAAATAATATTCGGAGCGAAATTGTTTTGAGCCACAATGTATTGTAATAATATAAATACAATATAATACGTATTTATATTATTACAGTATATATTTTATGTAAATGAAAAATCTTCTTACAACAATTCAGGCCAATATTTATACACGTGAATGTTATTAAATAAAATATAAACGAACGCGAAGAATATTAAAACAGTTATTTAGGCATACGAGTACATAATTATTACATTATTAATTTGTTAAAAATGATGATAAGATATATTATTAATTTTTTGACTTAATTCTTAATGCATGTTTAATTGTTCACTATGATATTTTCTCAAAAATCCCTGTCCGTTTATTCACTACCTGATGTGAAATAAGCTGTAAATTTATAAAAATATTTGTTTTTAAAATTGCAGCGATTATAAATCATTTTTATAAATTTAATTTTGAGCAAAAAGCATATTATGAGAGATCTCGAGAAAATTTATATTGCTTGAGAAATAAAAAATAATCATTCTGCATTTTTCTCAAAAAATAATTTCGGTAAGAACCACTACTTACAACAATTTCTATCAATAAATTATTATTTTACAAATATTTGATTATTTTTTCGAATATTCATATAGTTTAAAATCGGGTGAATAATTCGAATAATTGATTATTTGAATATTCGATTGAGAACCCTAATTCGATTCCTTATTCAAAATCTGCTTCGGACAGTGGATGCATTGAACTTTGTTTGAAATGCTTCCAAACTTCTGATTGACATTTATTTAATTTGTACTAATTAAAATGCTTCCGAATGTATTGTAAAGAAAGTAAATAAATAGTAACCCTTAAAATTGGAGTCTGAAATCTGTGTTCACAATTATACGTTGATGATCGTAAAGCATAGAACTTATTTGGCTGAAAAATCATGGGCGAAAACCATGTTGTTGGTCCACTAGAGCTTGTCAACAATGTGTTCCTCAATACTACATAAACTTAAATCAGCGTTTCTTATCGTGTAGTACATGATATTGCTGCAATATTATGACATATATATATGTCTGATATCAATCAATGAAAGCCTCTTACGATTAATACTTTTTCTCAGTTGGTACAAAAATGAAATAGGTCAAGAACATATATTTCATACCAATGCGCATAACAAGAAATGTAATATAACATAGATTTCTTCCATCGCCTTCACGTTAGAGTTAATGTGATACTGGAAAATATATTTCAAACGTGTTGATGTCGCAAAAGCTCTGCAAAACTACACGTATGTATATATTGCATTACGCATCCTACGTATAAATGGCGAACCTTTTTCTACACAAGAAAAGCTCGTCCGGCGGGAGCACTGAATTTTTTTTGCTTCATACGCAGCAGCCCTCCAAGCGAAACGCTAGCAACACGTATATTTTCAGAAATAAATAAATCTTATCAAGATGCCAGAGACGTTTTTATGCGAAGAGGCTTCTATTCCAACCCCACACGAAAGATATGCGCGGTGGAATCGAAACGTCTTATTATGTACACTGGCGATAAAACTATTGGCAAACAGCAGAAACGACAATAATGTTTCCATTGCAGTAAGATAGACGGCCGTCTGGAATTACGTTTTAATGTGGACTGCCTTCTGGGAGGACGCCGTAAACCGGATAATCAACCCCGGCTAAACTTCGTTAAAATTAACAAAGTTCAACGACAACAAGACAAGCCGCAAGTTTCGTCGTAAAAAACGTGCCTTGTTTTTTAACGCATGAATAATAAAACCCTCATTGAACGCTTCTCAACATGTTTCAGGTGATTTTTGTTATAAAATTATACTACACATCATATGTGTAAGAAGAGCGTTAACGAGCGCTGACATCCTGGTCGCGACGGTTAATAATTAAGGACGAAATCGCGAACATTAGCAGACGTTCATTAACAATTGCATTCAAAACAGAGTTCGGTGCCAAATATTTCCGCTATGCAAGTAGAGCATCATCGAATTGAACATTGTCAAATGTACTGAATTTGAAACTACCATACTATGCTGCCGTTACACCATGCTAATTAATTTAAAATCATGCCCAATTAGTCAATCGCGGCATGATTTTAAATTAAAATGTAATCTGAAAACATCTGAAACAAAATCGAAGTATTCGTTGTGCTATAAATGTAATACGGATATGATCTTGCGCATACTCCGCATCGTCATTCACTTAGTTACAGAATCATTCTCTGTGTAGCGCTGTGTGTCGTAGTCATTGACCAGTCGTTAATTCACTGGGCACTTATAGAGCAGACGCGACGTTCTGTATTCAAAGCTGTTTATAAACTTTTTCTTTAAAGTTGTGCTTTAAATATCTTTAATAAGCTATTTGTCATGTTATTAATAATAACCTTTTCACCGCAGATCTATACATTTTCACCAGTAGATATATAATTCTACTAGCACAAATATAATTTAACTGATAGGCGCTAATATGCTGCTCTAAAATGTCTATAAAGCTCAATTTGACAGTTGCGAAACATCCATTTGCTGTTCAAACCCAAATCTAACCTAATGAAAGTTCTAAAACTAATTACAGTTCTAGAACTTTTTATAGATCAAGTCCAAAATACAAACTAAGCCAACTCATATCTTATAGGAAATAAGCGGAAGAATAAGTACAGACAGACATCGCATCTCACATATTGCTCCATAGTTTGTCTGCATTTCGATATTACACTATGTTTTAAAAATATGATAGCTATTTTTACCAATATTACCATGGACTTCTAATATAAGAGGGCTAATCAAAGTTTATTCAAACCGAATTTTGATCAATAGGAGGACGCAAAAACAGTTATCACTTCTCAGAAGTCAAAAATTCACGTCAAAAGCAATAAAATCGTATCGGTGTCAACACTGCGACGGCACGATTTTATTGCTTTTGACGTAGATTTTTGAATTTTTAAAAAATATAATTGTTTTTGCGCTCTCCTATTGGTCAAAATTCGGTTTAGATGTGCTTTATTCGATTCTCATTATCTAATATTGTTATAAAATGTCTTGATGCGTTTTTACCGCGATGGAACGATTTTATTGCTTTTAACCTGGACGTGAAATTCACTATATGGCAACACTGAGCAGCAATATTTTTTTATGCCTAATTAAAATATTTCGCATAAAATATGATTTGAGAAAATATGTCGCAACGGTGGCTTTTATGTTTATTTGTAGCATAGAAAGGGTTAACTCGTACATATTATTATTTATTGAAGAAATTATATTACGATGGTAAAAAATATATAAAATGCCATTTTTGTTTTCGTTGTTTTCCCAGGGCCCGTGTTCGATCTCGGTGGCTCTGCTCACAAGCTCGTTTCCTTCCTTCTTATTTTTGTATAAAAGCTTCGTATTATTTATTTAAATTAAAATAGAATTTGCTTTTCACAGTCGAGCATTTAACCAAAGACTGACCAACTCGAAGTTTAACTTAAGCCCACCCTGACCACTTGTGACGACCAGTTACAAATTACTTGATAAAGAAACTTTTTTGCTACAAATTTTAAAACACCAAATAATCATAAAAAGCATCTCAATACAATTTGAATCATTTTCCCAGGACCCAGGTTCACTATATATTTGATCTGCCTGGGGAAGTTTCGTGCTCGCCGCAACGGCCAATTTGCTGTTTTCTTATTGAAACATTTTGGTATTGTTTGTAACCGTTGCGATCTGGCAACCTAGCAATTTGTCATTTCTCATTCCAATGTGTTGTCGATACAATAGGTTTTGTTGTGTGTGCCCTGCTTAGCAGCAGTCGAGTCCTTTTGCGGTTTTTAAAGTTATTAGAAGACAAAAATATTCCTCTCTGATAGGGGTGGTAGTTATTAAACAATTAACAAACAAATAGTGGTTATTTAATTTATCATTCTAATATACTTTAGCTCAAAACTTAGTTATTAAAATCTTGAATTAAAAGGTATAGATAAATATTTATTAGACATGATATGTTAAACAAGTCAACAACTTATACTATTTTTAGAGCAAATTAAAAAAAAAGTGCATTGAAAAATATTAGCGTATGTATTCTGAAATATCGCACCATTTTTTTCAAAATATTTTTAGAAATCTATTACCTTAGAATAAATCGTCAACTCTTTACAATATGTAAAACAAATCAGATATTGTGAAAATTTGTAAAGATTATATTCAAAATCTAAAGATTGTAATTGGAACACAAGATAAATACCTAATCACACCTGCATGTCTTGTTTTTCCTCTACACATTTAGCTGAATCCGCATTTTCTGACATTATAAAATCTGATATACGTAATTATTTGAGTGATGAACATTTTGACCAATGTTCGTGAATATTTATTTCATCATATAATCCTGTCTAAAAATATTGTCAAATCTGGGCAAATCAATTATCTAATGTAGTATTGACTATGTTTCAATTTTTATATGATTATATTTTAAATTGCTATTTTTATCTACTTAGAGACTACGAATAACTGTACGATCATACTTCAAACTGTAGTGATTTAAAAATAATTTATTATAAAACGTGCACCGTCTAGGTTCTGCTTAATCATTTTTCAAATCTCACTGTGCTATAAATTTATGGTTACCGCCTTACGAGCGAATAACACGAAATTATAAGCGTTAGTTAAATACGACATTATAAGTATAATATGTACCAACGCAGCACTCGATTTTTAATATCCAATATCTTTTACTATGAAAATAATCTATATAAATTGTCAGTTTTTCATTAATCATTTTAGTTAGAGGGTTGTAAATTCATTATCTTTCCGAGGAGAAGACGTCGGATTAAAACGCTCCCCTTGGGAGGTGGCGAGAAGGCACTAAATCTGTGTAAGGGGAGAATAAAAGCACGCCAATGCCCACTCAAAATTTTCATTTTTACCTCGGTTTTCCTAGCAAGCGAAAAGCGACATTGTGGGCGCGCTTAATTGACCGACAAAAAGAGACGATTCTGCACCTTTTCCGCCGACAAGGGGTGATAAATTCCAGCAGACCGTTCTTAATTTCTCGTTCGGAAATAGAAATCGGCGACGAGGGAAGCGACAGATATCGTCAATTGCAGAGAGGTCACTCGAGATACGTAGGTTTATTCAGAAAGATATCGAATGATATTGATACAGATGTTGGCAAAATATGTATTTATAAACAAGTTATAATTCCACGTATACATATGAGCCAACATGAAGGATTTGTTTACATGTCAAATATTTATATGCCGCTCATCCACATATTGTAATATAAAAGAAATATTCCATTCTTCGAAATATTAACATCAGGTTGTGATTGTTTTAGTGATGTATATACACTTCCGATAGCATATTATTTTATTTAAACTCAACTGTGTGACTTTATTTAAATAAAATATTATATGTTTGCCTTTAATTAAAGTGTAATTTAACTTGAACTTAAATGAAAAACATTTTCGGGTGTTGATGCCGAAGAAGTGTGACTTTGCAGCCAAAATAAACGCTGGAAATGACTGGAAAAGTGATCTTCTGGATGATTCATTGATGTCTTTTAGATCTCACTAATCTTTTACATTCTTGATTCGATACGCCTCTGGCGAATCACATATGCCGGTGTTGGTGGGCCAATTGCATCGCTTGATTATTTGATCAACTATATAAGTGAAACTGCAAGGTGGAACGAATTCGAAAGTCATTAATGCAAGGGGTTTAGTTTAGGTAGTTTTTCTGATAATTATGAACGCTTAATGGGCGGATGTACTAACAATTGTTGCAATTGTAAGTTACATAATTGTGGTATTGAGTTATTAGTATTAGGCCGTTTGTCAAAACGAGTTGTTATTTCCTTTTCACAAATTTGAAATGGTCGTTTTAATGACCTTTGCGATGATTCCCACAAAATAAATACATTTATAATTATACTAATATAATGATTGTGAAAAAAATATTGTCGTATAAGTAATCTGTTGCAACTTTAGTCAATATCAATCAATCAGTGAATCTTAAACAGTTTCACACAAAAATATAAATATATATTTGTAATTGTAAAAAAATTGAATCAAATTTAAATCGCACTTTTTTATATTTGATATATGAAACCATATTGTTAAAACTTTCACGTATTATAATACAACTGGTACGTGATTTAGAAATCTAGTTTGAGAAGTCATATATATCAAATCCAGCATTTAAAAATCGATATGCTACTTGAGTGAAATATGATTGATTAGTAACAGGAATAAATACTTTTAGCCTGTTTATTTATTTCTTTGATTTTTAATGATATAAAAAAATAATATACAATTTGTTATGGGTACTTAATTTATAATTGATCACAATATTTATATGTATATACAATTTTAAAAAATAAAGAATCATAAATATAATATACATTAAATAAATATACATTTAATTATAAAATAAAACATATTGATTAATCTGTTTTTAAATATAAATCTTGAATTTTCATGTTTATATTGTGCTTATAAAGTAATTCTAAATTATGTAAAGTACAATAGCTTTAGAAATTAGACTTAATAAAAATATAATATAATACATAGTCTGATTTTACATGTCAGATTTTTTTTCTAGCTAAAGTCGCTTTGTTTTAATTCCGAGAATAATTTAATATTGCGTACATGTACATAAATACGCCTGGGTACATTTATCACGAGAGAAATTCGCGCTGAAAACGTTTCGCAGCAATTTTCTTTGTTTTTCCTTCCCTTTGTGCCCGCCTGCTTTGTTGCGGCATTATTTCTCCTGTGTGCTAAAAAACGATTCCACCGTCTGAATCAACAACCCTCAATTAACAAAAAAATATATATAAAAATCGGTCCAGACTTCCGACAATTTCCGCTTCCTGTTGTTTTTTTTTATTATTATCTCGTATAAACTGTAAAGGACCAACTTTGACCCTAGACGCATTCGTTAATTTCATGCATATAATGTAGTATGTGGGTGAGTGTGTATATATTTTTTTTCCACGTCCCACTTTGTCACTCAACATCCATTTGCATACAAATATACACTTGTGAATATTTATCTCGAGATTCTGGCATCAAAGAAAAGCTCAACCTGCGCGCTCAGCATCCCTCGCCAAAAAAGCAATCCCTATTTTTATTTATATACTGTAAAGGCTTTTTTCATGAAGTTTTGTGTCTTTCGTTCAATCCGGATAACGTAGACTGTGTCATTGATTCTTTAAAAAATACCTTGGAATACAATCATCAAGTGCCCATCATGGACTATAATATTTCGCTAATCTCGCATTAAACGCCCACAAGAAACCAGTAGGAAGTTTTAAAACCGCTGTCTTAAACCATGCGAAACGTGATTTAAAATAAAATAGCACGTCAAAAATACATTTCGGCTTTTAACACAATATTTTCTGTATTTTTTTTATATTCATCAGTACTAATTTGCTAACATTAATCTAAATATCTATATTTATATGTTTTCGTGTGCATATACATGAGATAAATATAGTTTCTAGTAGTTGTTCAAAGAAAATTATATAGAAATCAGTTGTATAAACGATATTACTGTAATTTAAAATTTAACGTTTGATAATTTAATATTCAACTAACGTGCATTCGTGAATTTGCATATAAAATGGTATTAAATATTTATTGCCATCGAGCAAAAAAGCACCTGTCAAACATTTGCGCTCTCTAGGAAACGCGTCATAAAACTCGCCCGCTGGAAGATTTCCGTTCGTGCATTTTCACTAATGGAAACCGCTCTTCAATCGCTAATCCCCCGAGAAAACTCTTGACACACGTGTAACATTTTCTATATTTGTCGCTTGAAATAAAACCATCTAATGTCTCATTTTATAAAAAAAAAGCATTATTTTATAATATAATGAAATATATTTTTCTGAAATATAGTACCTATGTATATAAGTTGCAATAAAGTATATTTATGTTTATAATATAGCAATGTTTATATTATTTAATTGAGGCGAAACCTAATTCTCTTTCTCAACTTAAACTGTCTTTTATAAATAGTTATTTTACAGAAGAATGAACTCTGTAAACAATTTAGTGCTCAAGTTGTAATACATTATTTTCATATAAATTATCTTTCAACTTGTCAGAAGAAGACTTTCAAGTTTTATATGTGTAAACTGAGACAAGCCAACAATGAAACTTCTTCGCTATTTAAATTAATTTCAAACTTAAAATATGTTTTTAAAATTATATAATACTATGTAACGCATCTAAAGACTTACGTTAACGATATAACAACCATTTTCAAAACGAAATTATTATTTAAAAAAATAGAAAATGTATAGTTAATATTAATAATACAACAAAGTTGGAATTAATTATAAACTTAGTAATGCTACAGTCTATGTGGGCGCCGATGAAAGACCCTCTGCGGCTTTTTATGGGGTTTGGTTCGCTTCGTGAGACAGGCTTTTTAATGCCACTTTGAAGGCCAAGGGCGAAACCCTGGCGATGGGCCCTTTCTTGAAAGCGCACCCAACAAAGCGGACTTAATTTATCTCCTCTGTTGGGTGTTTTGGGAAATGGAATTCAGATTTTCTGAATTCCGTTTCATTAACTTGATTTTTTTTAACATTAAATACGATATTCATCCATGAAATCAGGAAAATCTAAGAAAACCTAATCAGAAATAAACGAAAAAATCTATAATTATGTGGTAATAATTTAGATGAGGCATTCTGGTTTCTCGATATTTTTAATTTCGCGAAAAAAAAAATCCTAATTTTAGCTTCTCTATTTTGTATAGAATTCTCGACCTCGTTCTTTTTTTTGTTAAAAAAATTTCGGCCGTTGAAAAATTCGATTTAGTTTAATCGACAACGATTCTTCAAATATGCACTGTAAATCAATTGATCTCTTGCTCTTCGATTCAAATATTTTGAATTCTTTCTCCATTAATCCGTAAGATATTGGTTTTCTTACACTACTCTCTGTAAGGCTGAAAGATTTTTCTCTCTAATTGTTTAGCCAATTTCTTTAATGGTGTCGCGAGGGTCATTAGAATTCATCGAGCCGTTAAATAATCTGCGAATAATTTATTTCCCCATTTAACATATGTCTGCTTTTGAAGAATTACTAAAGAAATCATTATTTTTTGCTGGTGAAAGATTCTGGATTTTGCAAATATTTAATTAACGACATCAATGTCTGGTTTCTTCAGTTATATAATTTAAAATTTCGAGCTTAGCTCGGAATTAATATTTCCAATTATTTTAATAAAAATGTTAAACCCCTTCGGGTGTTTATAATAACCGTGTGACAATTGTCAATAACAGCTGTTGTTACTTTACAAAAACAATATAAAAAAAAACCTTTTTGAATTATCAAAAAAATAGCCCTGCCGATTCCCATGTGTATTTTTTTCTTATCGGAGCGGATTATTAGATCACCAAAGCAAAGATAAAGCCGCCGGCCGGTTAAAATAATAGAAAATCGCATTCAAATACTTTCAATCTTTCGAGAAAGTATGCATATTTTCAAACATCTGGCACGAACACCTTCAGAAAGGTTTCTTGTCTGAGTGTTTTCTTTTATTACTTAAGCAAAAATAAAACAAGTTCGAGTGTTAAAAATTTTAAACAAATTTTTGTCATTCTCAGACCCCAATAAGTATGCGTATTAGGCATGAACCCGCCTTTACAGTGGCAGTGGTTTTAAACATTTTAAAAATCGTACAAATTTAATTGTATATAATAAAAAAGCTTCATAAGAATTCTCGATTTGACATTTTTCTCGAGAAAAAACACTAACTAGAACGGATCGGATTTTGTATTTATAACCAAATCGTATATCAAATTATCAATAATAGCTGTTGCTACTTTACATTTTATATATTTCAAACAAGATAAAGATAAAAAAAAACTCTGAATGATTTGATAACACGAGATTTAATTTCGCCGACAGGCAAATTTTATGGCGTAATTCTGTGGAAAGCCCGCATATATTTTTACAATCTGTTGATTCTCACGCGAAGCGGTTTCTTCATATCTGATTATTAATGTAGTTCTAAGATTACTAAACAAGAGATAAGGCCGACTAGAGTAGTTGAGAAAATCGTAAACAAATTTTTGTTAGGCATGCATATTATCAAACATTTACAAACACCCTTTTTTTATGTAGCAAAATAAAAAAATCCGAGGTTGTAAAACATTGAAAAATATTCGTGCAAATACATTTTTCTCGATACATAATTTTGGAGAAGAAACACTAGTCGTATAGTCCGTCCAAGATATTAACGCTCATCATCGTTGTGTTGGAAACAAGGGTGCGTGTACGCATGCATGCATACATATACAGTTTTCCACGAATTTGTTTACACCGATAGGAGACCGTTACCTGTACTAAATCAGGGCTATTTTAATGATAGGGTGACCATACGTTAGAAATTGAATTAAAAATTATAATATGTTATATTTTTATTTTAAATTATTGTCATGTTGTGTTATTTTGTAATCAATAGAACAATTCCTGTAATATTCTATTGGTATTTTCAAAAAATATTATATTAAACAGATATTCTAAAACTGTTATTATGCTTTTGAGTTAAATATGTATATAAATAAATAAAATAAGTAAGAAAGTCATATTTTACATTATCTTCAACAAATTAAATTAAAATAGGAAAAATAATTAAACGTTAAATTTCCCATGGTCACCGTATTATATTCTCTCAACAATACTGTAGCAATGAGCGTTCATATCTTGGACGGACTATACCTTATCCTGCGGCTTTCTTAGACATTAAAATTATATTAAATTGTAATAGAATATATTATCTACGCAACATAAAGATTTGATACATTTCATAAATTGTCCGTGCAACGCAAAAATTTGCATATTTTTTTAGTTTATTTAATTACAGCGTTGATTTAACGTATTTAAAATCTATAAATAAAATTTTTTATGAGTTGTAAGAATATTCATAAAGCGAAACACGGGTGACTAATCGACCGCAGTTGAAGTATTGCCCACCCTTAATATATACTGCCATAATTCTTAAGAGTTGAATATATTTTTTTTAATTTAAGAATTTATATTCTTAAATTTAAAAAAATATATTCAACTCCTAAGAATTTTATGTTTATTTGTCTAATCCTAGCTTTATTTTATGTGGCGTATTTTATTTATCCACGCGTAAGCCTAGGGGATGCTTATTCGCCTTTTAGCGGTGAAAGCTTCGTCTGTTTGCAGCGATAATTTTTTTAAAGCTTTCGCTCGAATGCACCGCCGCTCTTTTGTGCAACGACAGACGTGGAAAATTCGCGTCGGAAAAAGCGTGCGAAAATGGAAAAAACGTGTCCGTTACGTGACACGTTATTCGATGCAAGGTAAACTTCCTCGGGTAAATCTGCATTCGAATGGATATTGATAAATTTTCCGATGGAAGTCGACGTAGATTGGAAAGTTTCAGATGTAAAAACGGGAGCTTTTACGCCTTATCGTAATGCGGATTACGAGACTAAAAAGCGTTAAACAAACTTACTTTACATTTGCATTTCACACAGTATAATATAGCCTCAGTGCTTTTTCAAATGTTATTAAAGCTCTACTCCTTTACATATATTATCCTTTTATTTTTAAACATTTATACTTTTGCATAAAAATATATATAGCATTTCATTAAAATGTTAGATACTTGAAAATGTTCAATAACATGTTTTTATGTACATACATATATAAGTAACATATACGAACAGATGGGAAACAATATACAACTTGATTTATCAAGCTTATTTGCTCCGCCCGAGTACCACAATATAACGCGCATCTGTACTCAAGTGAATCGAACGATATTGAAGTTTGCATATTTTCCCATGCAGGAAAATCGTAAAAATAACTCAGTTCGCCCAGAAACAGACAGATTGAACGAATATTTATCGCCCAGTCCGGCGCACGAGGTAATACCTATGGGGGATTTTCGAAACCAAATTGCAGTCTCTCCGTGAAATATTTGGTCGAATGTCGGGAATATGGAATCCGTTATCCCGAAAATAGACATTTAAATAAATTAGTTCAAACATCATCGCAAAAGGGAGATCGACCGAACCGCAACTGTTTCGGTCAAATCAAACTGACCACCGCCGTAGTTAGCGTTTCGGGATGCGGTTAAACGTATAGTGCATAATTAAGTAGGATATTAACGTGAATTCCGCATAGCTTAAAATTCAACTATCAGAAAACAAATAAATGACTATCAATTTTAGCTATCCGTTTTTTTTATAGATTTAAAAAAAACAATAACGCCCTGTTTATAAAAAAAATATTGGGGAGCTGTCCAATACTTTAGAAAGCAAGCACTAGTAATTAGATGACACAGAAAACCGATTTTTTTTCTTGAATCTCCGGATTGTGTATATTTCAAGAACACTCGTCGACGCGACTTGAGGGAATCAAATCCCAGCATACTTTGTGAAAAATAAAAATTGATAATATATTTACTTTTTTTACCTTTTCTTATAAAATTGAGTCGGTTGAATTATTTGGCAACCAGATCAGAGAAGAATGCTCAATGGTACTGCGCACCAGTACAAGGAACACGGTGCTCTCGAGCTCCTCAATTAATGCGCGTATCTCAAAATAAATCCCAACATATTAGGGGCTTTATTACATATGTTTTCTATATGCTGATCTAATCTGTATTCATTGAAGCACATTACTATATATTTTGTAATCTAAATTAAGTAATGATCTTGCTCTAGAATGGTAATGAAATGACTTTCTTATTGTAAATGGTAATCTATTAGTGGATGACCATGCACATACATTTTCAACATCAAATTGAAGTTTTGCACTGTTGATGTCTGTGGCGAAAACCTACGATACAAAAGGCCTGACTCTTGGAGTCAGGCCTTTTGTATCGTAGGTTGGGGAGGTCTCCAACGAATCAATCTTTTTTTGACGCCCGATGACGTATTGCATAAGGCACAAAAAGGTATGGATTCTCTGTATTTACGATGTTAATAACGACGTGATTTGCCGCATTATTCAAGAGTTCCTTCATGTCCAAAAGGATTGTTTTTTCCTCTGGACATTACGAGGGTTTATTGTGGTGGTCCGTTTAGTGTCAGTCTATTGTGTTACCGTTCTTGCGGTTAACCCTTAATTTGTATTACAAAATTGTCAAGTTACATTTTGTTATTTACTACGCGAGTATATGAAGACATAAACAGTATATTATTGTAGATATCTCTATATTATTGATGATCAGAGAATTAAATGATCGTTGAATAGAATAATTATTTGTTATAATTGACGCGAATAATCAATACTTCGATTGATTTTAGAACATCGAATTACGAAGGAATTTAAAGCTTCTGTATTTATACCTGAATCGTAGATAAATTTGTAAATAACAGCTGCTGCTATTTCATATTTTTCGTATGTCGATCAAAATGAAGATAAATGATCTTTTCGGATTGTTATAAAACGAAATTTAAGTTCGCCAACTGTGTGGAAAGCCCCCATACATTTTTGCAATCTGCCAATTTCTACGCGCAGTGGTTTCTTTTTATCTGATTATTAATTCTAGTTTTTAGATCATTAATGCAAAGATAAAACCGATTAGTTTAGAAAATCGTAAACAATTTTTTTTCACTCAAATACTTCCGATCTCTATTAAAAGCTTCCAAGAAAGCATGCATATTTTCAAACATCTGGCGCGGATCTACTCTTTATTATGCAGCGTTTGTAAAAAATTTAATTTTTGACAGAAAAGTGTCAGTGAAAATTCCCGTTTTGGCATTTTTCTTGAGAAATAAATGTTCTGAAGAAACACTAGTTGTGTTGCCCGTATTAAAAAAAAATGACTACGATTTGAAGAGCATAATTGAACGAGAAACTTCTAACCTATCTATTTTTAAGAATTAAGTTATGACAAACTGTATCAAAAGCCTTTTCAAAATCAGTGTAAATAACATCTACCTAATTTCCTACATCAAAATTTTTCGTCCAAAAATTATAAAAAAAACAGTAAAATTATTGCTACTGATCTAGATACACATTTTTTATTTTTTCCAATGTGGGATAATAATAAATTTCTCAAATTACTGTTTTTATATATTTTTTTAAATTGTTACGTTAGTCGTGAATTCTGTGCTATTAGATAACATAAATCTTAACCCTGTTGTCTGAAATATTATTATTTTTTTGCGTCAATAAAATTTTATTTTGCTTCTGCCACCGATTAAAATTTAAATATAATAATCATTATCAACACTATTTTCATAATACGTGCAACGTACACCCTCTAGCCTCTGATTTCACTCGTTTTTTTTACCCCACCCTTCTCGATTATTCACCCTGTGCATTGACGCAGGTCCGTTTCGGTATCCTTACCTACCGCGAGTTATTTCAATTCATTTTATTGCCATGGCGTGACTGAACCGCCAAGTTCAACCCTCCGCGCCAGCTTTTTTATATTCAATTTCACCATGGGTTGGTACAGATTGAATCCAAAACTATGCAATTGAATTAAGCGACCGCTGCAAGATAAGATCCTTCGTCCGCGTGGCATGTTTTTGCCTCAACGAACGGCAATAACTCACTGGAAACTGGTTTTCCACTGGCGGGGAAAACTGCGACCGCTTGGGGGTTAGGTCGATGAATGGTAGTGAGTTATGGCAGGTCGCAGGCGGAGCTGCAGCGACCCTCGGGGTTTCCGCTAATTAAGCAACGGGTTGAAGCCTTCGGCGATGCAATTTGAAACGCGTCATGCAAGAAATCCATTTCGCGAGAGTGTGGCCAAGGTCAAGGCCTACACGAGCGTTGCGATAAAAGTCATTCGGATTCTGTCACAAGGTTCGTGCAAGTGGCCACACTATCTCGTGGCCAAGTCCTTTAATCCCTGATATTCCTTATCTGTCTCTTTAATTTGCTGAATGATGCTGGAAACCATCAATAGTTTTCGCGGCTGTCTCGCGACAGCCTAGGTAGGAGGTCGGGCTTAACCTTGTCCGAGCAGTGTAAGTAGATAAGGGTCGTTGTTAAGAAGTCAATCGGCTCGGAATAAGGGACGTGGCCTATCCGCGTTTAAGTGTATATTGCAGTGCATATTAATAACATACTCTTTGTATTGTTCCAGAACTGATGCGGTGGTCTTCAGGCGGGCCTTAGCGGCATGGACCACGCCGTAAAGGCGACCGGCTCTCGCACCCTCTCACGGCTCATCGATCGACAGAGGTTCGAAAATGACGAGCTGGAAGCTCTCTACCGTCGCTATGCCCTCAAACTCCAGCGTGCCTCCGTGTCCACGGCGCTGGCGCTCGTGGCGCTGCTGGCGACGGCGCTGGGATCTCTGGGAGCCGCTTACGCCCAGGCACCCACCGTCCAGAACCTTTGGTACGCCGGAGGCGCTCTCCTGTGCCTGGCTCTCTTAGGAATGCTGCACATCAGACCCGCGAACTCGTGCGGATCCAGGGACGCCAAGTTGGCGTGGGCGGGCCGGGGGGCGCTGGCCGCTGCCGCACTCTTGGCCGGAGCCGGTCTCGTCGCCGACGCCAAAGGAAAAGCTGCCGCCCATGGAGCTTGGCATGTGGTATTTGCGGTGTTCTTGGCATATGGAATGCTGCCGTTGCGAGGATGGCTCGCTGCCCTCGTCGGTTTCCTTCTGCCAGTAGCTCACACCTTCGCCGCGGCCTTCCTCCTGCTGCCCACCGACTTTCCGCATCTAGCTTGGCAACAGGTAAAGTATATAATATATTTTTTATCCCAAAATAGGACGTGTGCTCAATTAGTGTCTGTTAATTTATTTTTTATCCATATTCTCTAATCAAAGCCGATTAATCAGATCACAGACGCTCCGTCTCCCATCTGAATACATTTTTGATACCCGGGCGGCGTTGTCCTTTGAACAGATCCCGATTCGGCCGGTTGGTCTCGTTTTCGGTTAACTGGTTCGGAAACTCGCCCCTTTGGCGCGACCCTCGGCTCGCACATAACCTATTCTAAATTTGCTTTATTACGTCCGCCCTTCTGTGTTTGTTTATTGCACTTTATAGAAAAGTCGACCTGCTTAACGCGTTCCTGTGTTAGCTGACCCGAAATGGAGAACGTTTCGAAACAAATTGCAGGATTTATTTTTATATAATGAGACACTTATTTATTAGTTACCTATGTATATTATTTACATAATTAAATTCATCTTCAAAAGCAACATTTGATTCATGGGTTATTATCAAAATATGCTCTACTAGCCAAAATATGATTGAGCATTCAATATATTTCCAATCATTCTACTCTTCTTTTGCTCTCATAGTCCAAGATTCCATTCCATATATTGAGAATAATCGAGTGTACACTACAGTATGTTTATTTTCAAGAGACGGTCATTGTTTAACGCGTGATTATGTGCTCCTAAATTTCTGCCTTGTGGTTGCTTGTTCGTGTTCAACCATTTCGCAAATATGATTTGACACTTTGAATACGCGTGATTATTGACAGCTGTCTGATTTACAGTGCTGCCAACATAACATAGAATACTCGAATTGGATCAACCTCTAAAACATGGTGTTACCTTAACATTTTCAGATGGTAGCGAACATTTTGGTATTTGGATGTGTGAACGTCGTAGGAATACTTATGCACAATTTGATGGAGCACGCCCAGAGGAGAGCTTTCCTCGATACGAGGAATTGTATAGCAGCACGTCTGGAAATGGAAGATGAAAACGAAAAATTGGTACATTTGATTCTATTGTATATAAAATTAACTCAATATTCTATGCTAATAAAGAACAATTATCCCTCTTTAGGAAAGGTTACTTCTATCTGTGTTGCCGCAACACGTAGCGATGGAGATGAAGAACGACATTATTTCACCGGTAGAGGGTCAGTTTCATAAAATTTATATACAAAAACACGAACAAGTTAGGTGAGTGTCAAATGAGTAATAAATTTACTTGATAATATGCTACATTGTAATCATATTATAATATAATTAAAATCTTTTCAGTATTCTGTTCGCTGACATTGTAGGATTTACAGTGTTAGCGTCTCAATGTAGTGCTCAAGAATTAGTTAGATTACTCAATGAATTGTTCGGAAGGTTCGACCAGCTCGCTAACGTGAGTATGAATATAAAATATTCGGTTTTTGTTCGGATTCATTTCAATAAAGCACTCTTTCAGGACAATCACTGCCTGAGGATCAAAATCCTCGGCGATTGTTACTACTGCGTATCAGGTCTGCCCGAGCCGAGGTCGGATCATGCGAAATGCTGCGTTGAAATGGGATTAGACATGATCGATGCGATCGCGTAAGTAAATCTGCGACTTATTAGCAAGAGTTGCATTAATTTCAATTGATTGATGTATTTAGGTCTGTTGTGGAAGCAACCGATGTCCAATTGAACATGAGAGTTGGCATACACTCTGGCCGCGTGTTGTGTGGCGTTTTAGGATTACGAAAATGGCAATATGACGTTTGGAGCAATGATGTGACGCTGGCTAATAATATGGAGGCTGGTGGCGAACCAGGGTAATTTTTTTATTATTTTTATGAATCAATAGTGCACTCCAAAGTTAAGAATTTATAAAATAGCATTTTTCAGTCTTTAAAGCGCTTTCTCCTATATTATTTTATCGTATTATCCATTATTTCAAAAATGTATATGTTCACAGTCGAGTGCATATAACTCAAGCGACTTTGGAATACTTGGGTGGCGCTTATGAGGTTGAAGCCGGACAGGGTGGTACACGAAACGCTTATTTAAGGGACCACAGTGTCACCACGTACTTTATTGTGCCACCTCCGAGGAGGAGAAAGGTATTTCGAATCGTCTCATAAATGTCAAGTTATCGCTTTTATGATTTTGCTTTTATTTTCAGATGTGCCTTGGAAACAATATGATCGGAAATGCAGCCAAGCGAAAACTGTCATTTAAGAACGTTTCAAACGTCGTGGTCCAATTGTTACATTCGATTAAGTTTAACGTAGACGTGCCTTTTTCAAATATGGCAGCATCGCCGCAGGACCTGAAGGCGAACGCTGCGAGAAAGGTAAGGGATCAATTCACCCGCAATGTTGTAATAGTACAACGAATGTTCATTTTTTAATAGGGACTGTAGTGAGAATTTAATAAGTTTCAACGACATTCGAGAAGGAATCGAGAAGAGTTCCTTTTACAGTATAAAATTTTGTGTTATTCAATACTTTTCCTCTATCTAAGAAAACACATGTAAATTGCTAAAATTCTATATCTATCTAGTATTTACAGGTCGATCCATAAGTCACTTTATTATTTAAAATGAATAATAATTAACAATTAATAATAACGGATGTCTAATTGACGAGGATTGTAACTCAACATTATTTTTTGGCTAGATTTATTTATTATTCTAATTGAAATTTTTAAATACTCTTTTTGCTAGACATGTCTGTCTAATTTTCGTTTCTTTGACATTTCAAATTTGTTGCTTTCACTCCATGATATATATAAATATATCTGAAGAACCAAAAAATTCTCGTTATGCATATAGTCCAGTCAAATAAGGGTTTAACCTCGGAATGAAAGATAACAAGCTGAAATTTTGCACAGACCTTTGTTTTGGCGTTCTAAAGATAGGGTGAAAAGTCTCATAAGATATCGTGTCTGCTAATCAAGATATTAAAGGTCAAAGGTCATAAAAATTGTTTTTTTGCAAATATTTCGCCTCCTTTGCGTCGCATGTCATTAAATGCTTAACAAAACTTATAGAAAATAAAATTTTCTACAAGTTTGTTATAATTTATTTCTTCGTATGGTTAATGGTTTCATAGGAAACATCGCAAATTGTTATCTGCTGAATGAACCCATCTAAAGCATTATAACTTTCAATCTCCATATCTTCAAAAATCATCATCGATAATGCAAAAAGTAATAGCATATGGCCTCTGATACTTCTTGCAAAAGCGTGACCATCCAACATTTTGTCGACAGAATTCGAAACATAAATTATACTGAGAGCTTCCTTGATTCCGTTTCCATTCATTATATACCCTATGCATCCAATAAAAGACATTAGCATATGAAAGCCTCCACGTTTCACAACTACTCTGGACAAGTCTGAGTTAGCATCTGAAGGTGCTACGATTTCACATGCTTTTATGTACAACGGCTGATCAAAAGTTATTAAGCATGCTCTTTGTTCATGTTTCTTGGCAGTGTTTATAGTACACTGTAATGTGGTGTAAATTGTGTCCATATTACTCTCAGGATGATGAATAAAAGTAAGAAATAGAATCCGATAAGTTACAAAGTTCTCATTGTTTTTTGTAAGTTGTTCAATAAATCCATTCCACCCTGGCAACGGTGAGATATTTTTCCACTTTCCGTACATCCGCAACAAATCAACTACATTAAATATTTGTTCAGTTAGTTCTTCTACATCATTAAACATGAACTTGGTCAATCCGGTACGACATGATTTTCATACACTAGAAGGGGTATATGTGATAGTGCTGCTAACTCCTTTGCACTTGGTTTTGTTGTAAATTTCTTTATGCGGTCATCGGATATAACTTCAGATTTTGAAGTTATTATTTTTATCATTCCCATTATATGAACAGTATAAATATTTTTCTGCATTATCCGCTGCATACTGTACTAAGGCACTTGACTCTGATGGTTGATTACGAGGCTGTGGGTGATAAACAGCTGAAATTTAACATTTTACAGTATCACTATATGAAGCGAAAAAACCTAAACTTGACAAAACATCCAAAAGTCTTTTTGGATGTTTGGCCTATCTGTATTTCTTATATGAAGAAATACAGATAGGCCTATTAATAACTGCGAAGAAAAGGACCGTTTTCGTATGGAAGTCATTATAGCATGACTTATAGCTGTGTATTTCGTTTTAAAATGCCCCGTCTTTCCTTTTCTGTTCTTTATAATAACTTCTTGCAGAAAATGTAATAAAGTTTTCGGAATTTCTTCATTAATATTTTACTCGGGGGCTGATAGGACTTGGTCTCAACAACAGAAGATCGAATATCTTCTCTAATAATTGCCGCAGCAGCTTCCACTATGCGCAAGTGTTCTTCTTCCAAAGTGCCTTTTTTATTTTCATACCAAGCTATGGATAAAATTTAAGCTTGAGCATCGCGAAAAGAAAAAATAGGGAATGATCCAATCTTCGTTGTAATTATAATATCAGTTAAATATTTTTCTCTTAATTTGGAAATGATCTTCTTATCATCTGGTACATACTCCGTAAGGACATCTCTCAACTCTTTCAATTTTTTCGCACAAATTTCTTGTCGAGCAATATTTCATTCTTAATTCCCAATAATACAATGAAGAAAGTAATAAAATTATGGTTCAAACGACTTGCCGAGACCACTTTTTTCACGATTGTTTACTGTTTCAAAGCAGGTAGAAATACTCGCTGGATTTTATAAACGGATGTACGCCTCCCACTCTTCGCGCTATATCTCAAAAACTGTTAATGATACAAAACAAATATTTTAACCAAACTTGTAGAAAAGTTTATGCTTTACAAGTTTTGTAAAGCATCTAATGACGTGCGACGCATAAAACGCTAGATATTTACAAAAAAAAAAAAAATTTGTGACCTTTGACCTTTGATATCTTGATTAGCAGACACGATATTTTATGAGACATTTCACCCTGTCCTTAGAACATCAAAACGAAGGTCTGTGCAAAATTTCAGCTTGTTATCGTTCATTCCGAGATTTAGCCTTTATTTCGCCTTATTTGACTGGACTAATGTTATAGTTTTTTTCACATTATAGTTTGTAATCCAAATCTATCCCAAAACAGCATTTGTGGTGGGCGTGAATAAGTTGAGAATTACTTTTTCTATTACTGTTCAATTATTGTTGTATTTTATGAAAACAGACTGTTTAAAATTTACATCAGTCATTGATGTAATAAACAAAAACCGATAAAATTTTACACTGATCGTTCTCACTTCAGCAGGTTCATTACACCTGTACTGCAGAGAAAAAGTATAACAGTAGGTCTTACAATAATTTACCCATATCTTTCCCCATGTCGCAATTTACGCAACGCTACTAATATGTAGATATTTAGATATAAAAAATATAAATATTATCTTATTTGACAAATAAATATAGCCAAGCTTAAAATCATAAATAAAATATTAACTATTTCCCTCTGGCTTTTTATATTAATATACATATCAAAATATTATTTTTTAAGTAGTAAAGAGACTTGTGGACTACTGTTTATCTATTATATTATAAGATGTTTTGTTTACAGTAACGTAACTACTCGTTTTAAATCTATACTAAATCAATCGCGTATGAGTTACGTTTCTGTACCAGTAAGGCGTGAACGGTTTAAATGTTGTACATTTTTACTAAAAGCATGGGTCGGTGTTGCATTTTAGATATCTAATTGTGGTCTCGTGTCGAAATTATTGTATTTGTATGCAATTTTCTAAAAAAAAGTATCTCGATCGTGTGTTGTTGTTTACTTTAGTTTCATTTTTGGTATTTTATGTTTTTGAAATTTTAGTTTCATTATGAATGCGGAGTTGATGATTGTGGATCGTTTTTTCGCAACAGAGTCGTTTCATTCTCAATGCTGTGAAACGAGCGTTTTTCGTACAACTGTCGTTCATCATCTAACTCGGCATGTTCAGATTCTAAAAAATACATGTTCATAATAATTAAAAACTACTAAAAATGCTCGTTTTTAAATTGGACGTATACCTGATATTTTTATACATTCAAACTGCCGTCATATTTCACATTACAATCGGAAATATTGTAATTTATGGATAAAACAACTTATCAATGTATCTGATTTAGCAATCTATTTATATGTACTATTTAAGTGTTATATGTTAATTATATTATAAATATGGACAGTAACAGCTTAACAATAAATATGTTATCTTAATAAAAAAAAACAAAGACGATTGAAAGATATTTAAATTCATAATAATAAGTTGTTACTGTCAACATGTTCTAAATGAAATATGCATGTGTTCAATATGTTCTTTATTTTTGTAGCATTTTGATACTTCAAACGAAATTTGTATTAAATATCTTATCATGATGGTTATTGTAATTACTTATAAGATAATTAATAATTGCATTTTCAGGATTCTATCAGCATAAATACGTATTATATTCTAAAATGAAAATGCTTTTCTACATTACATGAATCGGTTCTAATACATGTTTTTTTTTGTGAATTATTTTAATGTATGTGAGAAATATGTGCACATCCTTTTACGTACGTACACTGCATATGCAAACAGCACATGTCTTTATTTTTAATAATACAAGAATGTCCTGTCCTTTGTCACCGTCATTAATTTTGGTGCACTGTTTTTTTTGTCTATGTTCACTCAATGTTTAGTACCTAATATAATTTTAGATGAAAGATATATATTGTGATCTGCGGCTTAATATATATGTTCGAATTTTAGCTTTAAGTTTTTATTACAGATTGTGTGATACTGAATAATTTAATAATAATCAATTATCTATTTATAAACATAGGATACTTATATAAATATTATGGTTTATCTAAATAGATTATATTTTTGACTTTATATAAAAAATAATTGTTAATTAATTTTAGATATACCATTCGATACTTTTGTAAGAATAACTAATATTATACTAACGATCTACAAAAACCTCAGTTTATTATATAATATAATATTTAAATGATGATTATTTACTTGTTTTTAAGAGCTCTTTTTTAATAATAACAATACAAAAGTTTTTTGCCTCAAGGATAAGATAAATGGAAGTTTAATTTAAAAAAAAATTTATTCATCGAACTTATTCAATGCTAATTTTAAAATAGATAAAGTGATATTTTGTAGTACAGTAGACCCCCCAATAACACTATTTGGGTGTAGTTGGGAGACTAGAAAATACTCATACAATTTTTTGCAATACGTATGTATGAATCAGGCGCGTGTGATATTCGCTCGCACATAGAGTAACAGGCATCTAAATAGCACATCCCCAATTTACCGTGTTATTGGGGAGTCAACTATACAAATTACTAAAAAGCACTTTTTATCATAGTGATATTTATTCTAATTTTGAAAATTATTGTATATTTCTTTTGCAATAGTTTTACGTATATAAATGAAACATAACTAATATACAATAGTTAGTCAAATGAAAACATTAAACGAAGAAAGGTACAGATAGGATATCATTTTTTAACATAGCCTCTATGACTTTCCATACAAGTTTTCCAGCGCTTAGAGAATAAATCTTTTGGCTGAGTCACTTGTACATCGTCTGCTACATTTGTACATCGTTTGCTACACGGCATTCCAAAGATGAGAAAATCACTTTGGTCAAGTGATGTGTACGGTGAATGTTGACACTCAAAGTACAGATATCACTGTTTTCGTATAAATTTCCCGGATTTTACAAATATTAATTCTTTGTACGAAATTTTGTAGAACACGTAATCAAAGTATTCAATATAACTATTCTTCATATGTAGGTGTAAAAATTACGACTTTAAAAAACTATGTATTGAAAAAAAAGCAAAAAAATATATTATATATTTGATTACAACAACCATAAATATAATTTGAGAGAAGATAGTATTTTTTACATGTTTTTAAAACAGAAAATTTTAAATTTTTTTTAATAAATTTGAAATTAATTTCTTATTCCACATATATGTTGAGTTAACCCCTTCGGGGGTTCCTCAAGAGTCCAACCTGGGCCCTCTGCTCTTTATGTTATTTATTAATGACATAAATACGGCAGTTACAAATTCAAGTTTTCTTCTGTACGCAGATGATTTAAAATTGTATAAATGCAATCGATCTGTTGTGTACTCCTTCTCTCTACTGAGTGACTTAGACTCAATGGAGACGGGCTTCCGTTAACCGTCTGCCCCTTAGTGTTAGAAAGTGCCATACTGTAGCATTTTCTAGATCATGTTCGCCATCAGTTTATTCTTACGATCCCAGTGGGAACATTTTGACTAGAGAAACTTCCACTAAAGACAAGGCCGGCCCGAGGGGCAGGCAGTACAGGCGATCGCCTGGGGCGCCGTGATACCAAATAAAGACGTAGTATTCACTTAAAATTATCAAATAATATAATCTGATATTATTTGTCGCACTGATGCGCTGACCTAAGCGATTCGCTGTAAAGCAATAAAGACATGCATATATTATTTTTATTTGATGCGAATTCAAGAGGGTGGTATCCGCAAAGTCGGGATGTTGAAAGATTAATAATATGGAGAGGAGAACACCGACTAAACTTCATATATACCGGTCATTGATTGGCTAGGTACACTGTTCCATATTTTTAAACTTAATATAAATCTAGCATCATTAACCGTTTGCCGGTTAAGTTAGGTTCGCTATCCCATTTTTTAAACTGCATATAATCCGAACATACTTTCTTCAAACTTCCTTCCTGGTGTCTTCCAATTCTGATGAAGGTGGAGACACTCTCTTCTTGGAAGAGGTTGTAGAGCTCCCGATTGTTTCGTATACGCCACTCGTTGCTCTTGTATATAGCGCCATATATCCTGCGATGCGCTTTTCTCTCAAATATGTCAAGCAGTCTTTCTTCGGCCCTGGTAAGTGTCCAGCTCTCTGAATCGTATGTCAGAATTGGTCTGATCAGCGTTTTGTAAAGCAATATTTTTGTACGACGAGATAGTGTCCATGATTTGATTTGTTTTATTAGGCTGAAATAGTGTTTATTTGCTGACACTAGTCTCTTGATCTCCTTGCTAACATAATATGAATTATACATATAGTGACAAGTCATAATAAGTTTTTAATAAAGACAGATACTGAAAAAACGGAGAGAATAAATCCAGAAATAAATACAAAATACAGTTAAAGTAAAAAATAATAATAATAAAAAAATACTATGAGATTTTTCTGAAAAACGCTACCATTTATAATTTGATTAAAGTTATTTTATTATTTTTAAGCTCACTACTGTTTTTATGCAATAATGTAAATTAAATATAATAGACAAAAAATGTTTTAGATCACTAAAACACTGCAACGGCTAGAGAATTCAACCGATCTTGACCAGTCTAATTTCTTAAAAGTGTTTTTATACGTTTAAGAGTGTTACAATGGTCGGCATCAGCTATGGATACAGGTGTCACTAAAATAATATTAATTAGTTTTGCCACTTCGGAATAGGTACCAATTTATTGTTTTGTATAAGTTGGGACGAGGTGTTGATGTTGGGTATGTAACAAAAAGTTTAATTTTCATACATAACATTTAACTCGAATATCAACTTGTCTTTACTTAGCATTGTATAATTTCTTTTAATATTTTTTATGAGTTCTCTAAGAAAACGTTGTCCATTAAAATTTATATTTTCAGGATTTACTGTATAAAATTATTTAAATATCCTAAAGCTGCTGAATATGTCACTAATTTCACTAATTATTTTATCTCAGACATTTTTAGAAGCTTCTTTCGTGTTTGTTTTTTTTTCTTTTTAAAGATATTTCTTCGCTATCATCTCAGGAATATAATCAGCCGTAAACACCTTTCACTTTGACGATCCGTCAGTTATTCGCGTCCTCTATGACACCTTAGTTCGTAGCATTCTTGAACCAGGATCTATAATTTGGAATCCCCGAATAACCAAATATTATTTTTTAGTGGAAATAATTCAAAAAAGATTTTTAAGATACCTTTACAAAAGGACATTTGTTTATTATCCGTTTTTATATCCCAGCGCCTTTTTTTTAGGAGCGTTAAGATACGATTCGCTGAGTTCTTGCAGAAAGTTCTTGCTCTTCAAATTACTGAAGGTGCTGTCGACAATCCAGCTATTCTCGAGGAATTCCAATTTTGGGTTCCAGAACTTCTTCGATAATCACGATCGCGTCCTGATGATGGCCGTTGGGGCTAGAACGTCCGCACTTGCCGATTCGCCTATGGCTGTGGCAATCTCGCTCTTTAATACGCTGGCATTACACATTGACCTGTTTAATGCTAGCTATGAGGAGCTGGTCCAGTTCGTATCATTTAATTTTGATATTTTATGATTTTTTTATGTATTATTTGAATTATGTACGTTTATAATTTTTTTGTGTATTAAATAATACCATTATTTTCGATGATCGTGCCACATTGGGGTAAACTGTTAGGTTATGATGGTCTTAATTTAATCTAAATAAATAAATAATCTTATCTTTGTGGCAAAAATATTTTTGATCAATTTGATGCTATGATAGTTTTGCTAGTAACATTTTTTTCACTGCTAGACTTATAACACATTTTCCATAAAAAGCCAAATAATTGGCTTTAGTTTGACTAACATAGATAACGGAAAGCCAATTTATTGGCTTTACGGCAAAATTTATTTTAAAGTGTATTACATTTAATCCATTGATTTTTGTAACAACTTCTTAAATATTGGAAGATGTTTTGATGAATAAAAATATTTTATGGATTCACGCTAATTGCGAATTCATATTGTAATGTGCTTAAGGTTCATATTTCCTAAATTTTAATTAATGTTATATTACAAGTTTTCCTACGTCAAAACTCTATTTATTTAATACGAGTGTCTTAGAATATTAACGGCCAACTAAACTCATGCTTATAATGAACATCTTTCAAGGTCAGGATTGAGCAGTTTGAGTATAAGAAATCATGTATTTATATTTATAATTTTTTTATTGTTGTATCTAGAATTAAATTTTGACTATGTTACTCTTCGGAGTTTGAAGATTATTATTTAAACAATGAGTTCGCTTTTAATATTCTGGACGCCTCGTAAACGAGACTCATTTTAAAAATAATCATACAATCCTTTGAAACACTTGTTAAAGCAATAACAACATTTTTAAAAATACATATTTCATGAAAAGACTCGCTTGATAATATTATATAGTCACTTAAGAATGAATAACTGAGGTTTTTGTAATATAAACAAAAAAAATCTAAATACATCACGGCTTATATTACTAATCGATCAAATCAATGCCACTGTATTTATACTTTTTTTCTCTAACTCTTAATTAACAAAGAGATTATCAAAGTGAATATAGCGGGTGATATGTTGTATATAAACGCCGATGCGTGGCAGGTACTGGATCTACAGAGGGCGTTGCACGCTGAACCGGGGAGCGCCGAAGCGATGATACCGCTGCGGGCAGTCGGAGTCCCCCCTGTGAGTCTGCTGCCCCGCGCCCCCGTCCCCGCCACAGCCCCTGCCCCTCCTGACACGCCCCCGGCCACGTTTGACGCCACCATGGCCAACTATGCAACCATTGCACACTCATCGTCGACACTATACTATCAGACAAACGTATTTATCGGCTTTTGACATTTATATTATATATATTATAAAAATATACATTATATTATAATTAATATATCTTATATACATATATATATTTTTTTCGATTTTGGGTTGGGAAAGTCTATGAATCTAACAAAGAACACTCGATTTTTTGTTTTTGTTTTCTTGAATCAAATGAAATGATGTGTGTACAAACTGCCTGAGATAATTTCGTGATTGAATAAGAATGTTTCTTTTAGTTTTTGGGTTTATATTCCTATTGTTTTGTTTTTTATATAAGCATTGTTCTGTCTGTGTGATGTGTTTATATGTTTCTTATTTTTACGTGTGTTCTGTTCTGTGCATTCGTCTGTTGCTTATGTGTTATTTTTATTTTATGTTACGTTAAAAAAACATATCTTACTTAAATCACTCTGTAAATTTACGAGTTCGACAATACACGGCTTTATAATTTTACGATAACAATTTAACATTGTCACATGCAACTTTATTGCATCTTGTGCTTTATTAATATATAAACAACACTGCAAATGCATGTTTTTAAAACTGTCCTGTGGTAATTAACAAACTAATATTTTTTAACTTGGGGTTGCGCCTCTAAATAAATATGTATATATATACAAAATTTGATAAACATGTTTTTAAAAAAATACTTACACTCTTTGCTGCTACATTTGTACCTACAATATTTTTGTTATAAACATATAATACTTAATTTATGACATTAAAGAAAACTAGGAAAATCTTACGGAAGATGATTAATAGAAATTATAATTACAATAATTAATAATTTGATCTCCCATATGCAGTTTTTAAAGTTAACAGTAAAAAAGTTAATGATTTAACTGCCAACAAATCATATATATTATTAATACATATTTTTTTCTATATACTGTGGCAATAATATTGTGTTGATAAATGCGATATTTTATTGCATTAAGATGCAGTAAAATTAAGTAGTACATTACATCAACGTGAGATTAATCGATATTTATGTAAAATTACACACTGATTTCAGATTTGATTTTAGTTTTTTTCAATTTTTAAAATTTTGTATGATTAAATTTTTTACTATAAATATTATTTTATATATTACATATTGAATTGGAATCTAGCTTTAAATTATAGATCGCTGTTTTTTTTAAGTTGCTTGTTTTTTATCATCATTTTATTTATAACAACTGTAAAAAAAATATTTACAAGCTTAAAAACAATCACGGCAGTAGACAAAAATGTTCATTTAATAATAAAAAATACTGAAAATTTAAAGTATTCTTTTCAAAAAATCCATAAATGTAAACGATGTTAAAGTATTTATTACCGTTTGTTTGCTGAGCTTTTTTGCAAAACTATCTACATATCGACGTATTAAATAATAAAAAACGTTATTTGCCTCTGGAGAAAATATCATGATATTAAAAAAAAGAAGAACTGAAGCTAATGACAGTTTTGAAATCAGCGTCTATTTTTATATGTGAATCGAATTATCTTATTAGCACGATAAATCTGGGTGCCTTAGTATTCTTCAATTTCTGTTGTGTCTGGGGTATCGGAATTTTATGATTTTTATATAATTATAATTCCGATCGATTATCACAGATTAGGTTTTCCTAGATTTTCTTAATCTCACAGATGAGTAATAAAAATAAAATCATATTGACATCTATTGATTGTAACTTGTAATAATAGTTGATAATTAATAAAATAGATGTCACTAATTTTAGACTGATTTTAGTCTGGTGTCTCACTGCTAACTTGTGTTGATTGTATTTTCCACATTGATATATTGTTACAATAAATCTTTACTTTCAAAAATATTGTTATATCAAAAGATAAGTTTTACTCTAATATTTCATAACAATGTTTTTTCAGGCTTACATCATTTTATCAATCATAGTTTAATGTAATTTATTGGTAATAAATTAAATGTTAGTGTTTTTATAAATATATATTAGTTATATCAAAAATTTTAATTCCCAATTTATATTTTTTTTATTCCGAGTTAATCTAACAAAAAAATATATAAATGCCGATTAGAAAACTGTTGTCTACATTTACTCAATCTGATCCTCTAAAATGTTACATAAACTGTACAAAACCAAACGCAACCAGGGCGCAGTCCTGATGTATTATATACATTATCGATATGTATTAACCATTTTTTCAACAGCATCCACTTTGGATTTTGCATGATTGCTGCCTATTTATCATATCCTTATTTGTACATATTTAATAATATGCAATTTATTAATATTTATTAATCTATACATATATATTTTTAATAACAAGCATGTCGAATAATACATATATATCGTTATACCTATATATTATATATATATTATAAATTATTTTAAAATATTGCATATGCCTCTGTGTACCCAAATTCAATTTTTATTACAGAACAAAGTCACCGAGAAGTTCAAGCGACCGTTAAAGAAAAGACATTCGTCCGTCTATCACCAACCAACTAACAGAGTGAATAAATACTTAGCACAAGCCATTGAAGCACGTAGTGTAGATAGGGAAAAGTCAACACACGTCAATCTGGCTACTTTGTGCTTTAAAGATTCGAATAAAGAAGCTCAAGTTGAGATTGAAGATATTTATATAGCTTAAATATTTAATAACATTTTTTTACCATATTTTATTATTTTTCAGTATCACGCTGACGTGGACGGCGGTTGGGTCGGATCGCTAGCGTGCGGTTTAGTCGTATTAGTCTCCGTCGGGCTGTTGCAAGCTGCGGTATTACCGCGCACCACTATCTTGTTACTTCTATTCCTAACAGCGTTCGCATGGCTATCGGTTGTGCTGATGCTTTTGATGGCCGTGAGATTGCGTTGGATTCTGTGGGATATGTCCAGATCGTTTCCTTTAAGGCATGCCGTCACGGCGTTCACGATCATTTTAATATACACTGTTGCTCAAGTCAATGTTGTAAGTACACACTCAAAATAATAGATATAATCCAATCTCAATCATTTTTATTTTTTGTATTATAGTTCACTTGCCGTCGCGTAGAACAATGTGGAGAACCCAACAACACTTATGCTGAACAGCATTCGTGGTCCGATCATAGAGCCTGTCCGATACCGCTCTACATTTCATTATCGTGTTGCTTATCTTTGTTAGGCGTAGCTGTTTTCTTACGTCTACCTATAGTATTAAAAGGCGCTCTTCTAGGCGTAATGACCACCGGTTATTTACTTCTAATGCAAGGAACACATTATCATCTATTTGAATGCTACGATAAAATAATTGGGTTCGTATTTATTTGGCCGTCATCTCGAACCTGATTATTGACTCATCGTTAAAATTGTTCAAATTTTTAGCTCTGTAGTGCCATCAGGGATTGTGTCTTGCGTTGAAGTGGTGGCTCTAGCCCTGGCTGTGATTTTACATGCGAGACAAGTAGAATGGACGGCCCGGTTGGATTTCCTGTGGCAGGCTCAAGCCAGAGAGGAAAAACGCGAGATGGACGCTTTGCAAACCAGTAACAAGCGCATTTTGTTCAATCTCCTACCTGCTCACGTCGCGACTCATTTCTTGGATAATCAGTTCAGAACAAATATGGTTAGTACTATGTCAATAATTGTGTACGGTGTACTAAGTTAAATTAAACCCTAATTGATATTTTTCTAATTTTAACAAAATGAAAATCTGAAACTTGATTATTTTATCTTATTAAAAACATATCATCTTAGTTTTAATTGCAAATATCTCATTTTCTTATTCATATTTGAAAAATAAACAAATCAATGTCTACTACCATAAAAAAACGGATCACTCTTTCCCATAAATCATGGAGATCCATAAGGAAGTGACCCTGTATTTAAAATACACTGTTGATATTTCCATTACAAAAAATAAAATTAAAAAAAAACAATCGAACAAAGATTCTTTGTCAAAAAAATCAAGAAAAATCTATATATTCGGAACACCCAAGAATTTGAAGAGCGACTAAACTTATAATTGCCACACAGATTTTCGGAAACTACTTAATTGCAAAAACTTTACTTAAATATGATCTTAAAGACAGGTATCAAATAATATGCGTGGTTTCCTTTAGTATTATTATACGCAGGAACATTTGCCCCATCTTGAATTTGGCTAGAAAAATGCATGTCATTTAATGAAATAAATTAATCTTAATGAAATCGAAATATTAAAAAAACTACCAATGACTGGCTAACTCCCCCCCTCCCTGAAAAAAGCTGAAATGACGTCCATGATTCTAAACCAGAAATTCTCGGGTTATCCCTCAAAGAAAATTATCTCGAATCTATCACAAAAATATTTTTTAAAATGTCATTTCAGTAAAATCATATCGGAATACATTTTCACCGGTAAATATATATTTTTACCAGTGAAAATATAATTTATCTAGCAGATGCTAGTAAAATTATATGATTTCAACTTTTCCATACGAATTAATATATACATTTACGTGCTTATCAATATTTATTTACGTTCGATAAATGAATGTTACAGTGAATGTGTATTTTTTAGTAAAGTTACATTTTCACTAGTGAACTCCAAATATATTTTCGCCCAGTAGATACATATTTTACCTAGTGAAAATATAATTTAACTGATAGGCGCTAGTGAGATTATATGCTATACTAAAATGTCTATGAAACTCAATTTGACAGTTGCAAAACATCCATTTGCTGTTCTAACGCAAACCTAACCTAATGAGAGTTATAAAATTAATTATAGTTTTAGAACTTTCATTAGGTTAGGTTTGGGTTTGAACAGCAAATGTACGATTCGCAACTGTCAAATTGAGTTTCATAGACATTTTAGAACAGCATATAATTTCACTAGCGCCTATCAGTTAAATCATATTTTCGCTTGTAAATAAATAATGATATGTATGTAAATGTATATATTTAAAATTCTAAAACTAATTATAGTTTTAGAACTTTTATAGGTCAAACCCAAAATACAATCTAAGCCAACTCTTCTCTCAGAGGAAAATATGCGGAAGAAGTACAGACATAGCATTTCGCATATTGCTCCATAGTTTGTCTGCACTTGGATATTACATTATATTTTAAAAATATGATAGCTATCCTTACCAATATTGCTACGGACTTCTGATATGGGAGTATTGGTCAAAATATATTCAAAGCGAATTTTGGTCAAAAGGAAAGCCCAAAAACAATTATCACTTCTCAGAAGTCAAAAATTCACGTCAAAAGCAATAAAATCGTGTAGACGCTGTTGTAGTGGGAACGCTCGGTAACGAGCGCAGCTGGACCGGATTAGTCACGTTTGTACCTTTTACGAAGTTTTTTGTAGAATAAGAAAGGGAGAGTTTAAAAAAAATATGTCATAATATTATTATTGTGGATAATACAGAAAATAGTCTATCCTTTAATTGGGCAACAATATGTTTAATAGTAATTTTAATAAGTTTTGGTCTTAGTGTATGTGAAATAAAATTGTTCGTTGAAAAATGAGATATGTAATGTTGGAACTAAGCTGATGATATCTTATGATTAGTTTCGGAGTTTCGGATCGAAATATATTTTTGTAAATTCATATATAGATGGTTTTATATATATCTTTTTTTAATAACCCGTAATTAAAAAATGGCTATGGATATGCACTCATATGTCCTGACGAATTAACTCAATTTTATGAACAATAATTATACTCGGGAATAACTGTGCTTATTCATCACATAAAAAATCAAAATTAAGTATAATAGGCATGGTAGCAATAGTTTCAAAATTTTAATAAAATTTAGAATCCCAGTGATATTTTTACTAACGAATATATTTTTAAATCATAAATTCCCTAATAGAATCAAGTAACTGATACAAGTCTGCAAATTAACTGAAATAATTCATCATCAATTAATATTCTGTGTTTACTAATATTTGTTGGTGGAGGTGATTGATTAAGATTTTTGTCATTAACCATTGGAAAAAATCATAAATGTTGATTTGCAGACTTAAAAACTCATATTGCCATAATCTCACAATCTATCCCGTTTATATATTTTTTATTTAAAAGAAAAAAACTATTTGCTCCATTTGAAATGCCTGCTGTCTTAGAAAAGGTTTACTGTATATTATGTTAATTTGTCGTTCTCGTCATCATCATCATTTGTGACTAAAGCCCCGTAGTTAGGCTTGGTGCATGCTTATATTGGGTGTTTTCTTGCGGTGTACTGTACGCGTACAGAACACATTGTCCCAGGACTTGTACCACCAGTCGTACAGCCGTGTCGGAGTCGTCTTCGCGTCCATCACCAACTACCACGAGTTCTATATGGAGCTGGACGGCAACAACCAGGGAATGGAGTGCCTGCGCTTGCTGAACGAAATCATCGCCGACTTTGACGAAGTTTGTTTGATATGTATTTTAATAAACTTTAATATTCATATGGAAAGTCATGCTTGATTCTAATATTTCAGTTATTGGGCGAAGAGCGATTTAGTGCGATCGATAAGATCAAAACTGTCGGCTCTACGTATATGGCAGCTGTGGGATTGATGCCAGAAAAACGGATGACCGACGATCCCACCTCCAAAAAATACTTAGCGACACTAGTGGAGTTTGTTTTTGCAATGCGGGATAAATTGAAAGACATCAACGAAAACTCTTACAACAACTTCATGCTGAGAGTCGGAATCAACATCGGTCCCGTAGTCGCCGGAGTTATCGGTGCGAGAAAACCGCAGTATGATATTTGGGGTAACACTGTGAACGTCGCATCGAGAATGGATTCGACTGGTCTTCCCAATCACACGCAAGTGACTGAAGAAGTATATCAAGTTTTAAAAGATATGCCTTACCAATTCGTTTGCCGTGGTAAAGTCAAAGTGAAAGGGAAAGGAGAAATGACAACTTTCTTCCTCACCGAGAAATTAATGCACGGTACAGTGGGGCAAAGTCCGACTCTACCGCCGGGAATTTCTAGCGTTTACGGCGGAGTCGCTACACCTCTAGCGATGCTTCAAAACCCCGTACGACGTACAGCTCCACCTCCGAGGTTGCCTTCGCTTAGAGAAACACCGGCACCCCCTGGAAATAATAACGGCCACGAAGAACACGACCCACTTTTACCATCTGCAGCAAAACAGAACAACAACAACAATAATAAAGGTAGTAGGAGTCGTAAAAATAGTGGTAAAAAGATTGTCATTGATGAAGAAGCGCCGCCTCCGTTGCCGCCGCATCAGTCTTCGATGTGTTACTCTGGTCCGAGATGGCCGCCGCCGCCGCGAGCTCTGGTGCCTCCTTGGCCGAGACCGCAACCGAGACCGACGCCTCCTAGAGCGCCTTCGTCACCGGCTAGACGACGAGCTAAACCGCGAGCGTTAACGCGTCACCGTTCATCGGAAAGTTTACCTGGAGCTTCGTCTCGCAGTCCCAGAATTCATTCATCAGCCGACGAATTAAGTTCTCTAACTCGCTCGCCTAGCATTAGTTCATCCGATGAAAGTTATTCGCGCACAACAGACGCTTCACCTTCCCCTCCTCGAGCTTCTCTCGCACCGCCGCTACCAGCACCTTGGCTCTTCCCTACTGGCATCATAATCGATCCGGCAGGGCCGACTCCGAATAGAGGAGATAGTTGCGCCAGTTTTGAATACATAGGTCGTCAAACTAAAATTTCAAACAACGTCCCGAGCGACAGAACGAGACTTAAAATTACTAAACTCAAAAGCTCACCCGGTGATGATAGATTACACAACGGCGGTATAACAACGTCGAGTAGAGATGACGACACATCATCCAGAGCTACAATAAATCATAATGAATTCTCTTCGAAAAGAGATGGATGCAGTCAAACTGATAAAAAAGACGTTGTGGGTGCTCACGCAGCTCCTAGAACACATTCATATTCTAGTTCTGGTAGTATCAATAAGCATTCTCCCATGACAGCTGCCAATGTTAAGATTTTAAATCAAGAAACTAGAGATACGTATATAAAAAGGAGTCCTCATGACATTGCATGCGTACCTCCGTTCGAAAGAGAGATTCAAAAGTTGATGGATGACCAAAATCTATTGAAAAATAATCCGCCGAAACCTGAGCGAAAGGAATTGAGACTGGATTTAGACCCGTTGAGGAATTGCAATAATGGCAGCAGTCCAATGCATGCCGTGGGATTAGCGGCTATCACGCAATTAGCAAGGCAGCAAGATGAACTGACTAGTCCACAAAGAAACGGCGTCTGCAACGGTAACATGATTTCTCAGACGTGTCAGATGACCGTAAACGGTTCCATCAACTCACCGTTGCGGCCGAATTCAGAGTTTCCTGGCGTTCTTCCGACCGATGTTGTAGTTACTTTACCGTCTCCAGAAAACACACTGAGCAATATGAATAGAAGGTATATAACTTAATCCATATTGAATGTTATTATTACACTTATTTGTATGCTCATATTTTATTTTCAGTTACTCATGTGATAATGATAAAACGGATGATAATGAATCGTCTGGTGAAATAATTGAAGATTGCCGTCCGCATATACATAACCAAAGAAATCAGGTATAAATCAAATTTGTTTTATTGTTATTGATTTTTATTTCAAAGAAAAGGAAATCTATTAGTTGAATTGTTATGGTCTATATCAGTTTTTTGCATCAATCGCTCTCAATATAAATTGAAGTCATAAGTAAAGCAGATCTTCCTTGATAATTAAATCTCATTTTTAATCAATTAGTTAATTTTATAAAACCAGATACAGCCTAAATAATTTTTGAGCATTACTAATATTAATTAGGTGTTAAGATGTCATCGATATAATACTTTATTCATTTTATATTATATCATTTTAGGATCGACCAATCATCACCGAAAGAGCAGTCTTCGGCGAAAGTCAATCAGAGTGGAGTTCGTCATGTTCGGAAGGCGAAGCCGACAACGGTCCGGCCGAGAGCACAGGATATATAACAGACGACCCGGCTCTCGAAAATGTGTCCATGTTGAACGAAGCCGGACTCACCGACGCGGAAGGCGCTCTCAGCGATGTCAATTCGTGTTACTTTGATCGCGAAGACGCTAGCGTGTCGTCGAGGGCTTCGTCTCGACTCTTGGACTCCGAAGCGCTAGTCTCGTTGGAGTCTTTGAGTGGCGTTTACGACTCGGACGAACCGGCAAACCGATACCTTGCTAACATTCGTACGATGAGTGAATCCATCACGAGGAACTTTGGACAGGCTAACTTAGCTACGACAGACGGAGACAGTGACGCGTAGTGAAAAGTGACTGTGATTTCTTTGTTACCTAAAATTTGGAATAAGTCTGCTGTTACGACGGAATGTAAAATAGAGAAAAATATCAATGCAGTATTTTTGATCATTAAATTGAACCCAGCAAGCAGAACATGATGATTATTTTTCATTTATTATTTATTATTAATCGTTAAGATATTGCATTAAGAGACTGACAGAGTGCACTGAAAATGATGAATTTATAAAGTTTAATTATTATATTAAATGTTGAACGATTTGTGTGTTTTAGATAGCATTTTTCGAGTCATATGTATTGTCGCCTGTATGTGAACATTTTTTTACTAATCATCGAGGAGCAAATCTCAATTTTCTATTTGTAAACTTACTGTGTAATTTTTATTAAATTTCCAACACGTTTTTAACAAAATGTCAATTAATAATAAAGAAATAATTTTATTAATGCTGGAATTATTAGTTTTGTAGATTAGTTTATAAAACTGCAGTATTATTTATTTTTATTTTGGCATCATCATTAAATATAATAATTTATGCTCTGGTATGCTCAATATTTAACTATTAATTTATAATTATATTTAATCATATACAATTACTAACGTATATCGGTAGAACCTGTCTAATCTAAATTTTTGGTGACCTGATAAATAATCTTTTTAGTGTAACTATTTTCAAATTTAACCATATCATAAACATATTCACAAGAAAATAATTAAACGACATTTTCAGCAAAATTAAAAAATATAATACACTAATAAATATATGTATATTTATTATTAAAGCATAATGGCATATGTATTTAATAGATTTAATTGAACAAAACTGCTCGGAACTACTAAAACTTTTAAAGTGCCATGTTGTAATATTTTAATAATGTAAATTGTGTAACGATATGTAATTAATAATATAATTTGTAATTATTAAATTTTGCGTTGGAGTCAGTCATTAATAATTATTGTAAAATATTTTTATTGTGATTTTTTAAATATTATGGTATTACGATAAAGAAATATAGAATTTTTAACTTGAAGCCAAAAATATATGATTAAATAAAACGCTGGTATTCCTAGTTCTATTAACACTATTTTTATATTTATCAAATTAACTCTTATTATCGTATGAGTTAAAAATAGCTCAATTCTATACTATCGTTGGGCATTTCGATTAGATTTTCCATAAATCAAAATTATTTTTATTTCATAGATACCATGACAAATTGAGCTGTTTTATTATTATTTTTTCAAAAATGATGTACTATAAGCGTCACTTGTATTTATACCATTTTCGAAACGATAAACTACAGGTTTCGTGTATATATTAGTTATAAAAGAATCATGAGTATAGAATACACAGTGATCTCAACAATGTAAGGTGCTTTAGATATATAAATTTACATTGAAAACAGATTTCGTAATTATTACAAACTGTCATGATCGATCAAACAACTACTTTTTACTGATTTTGTTGACACTTTATTTTTGTTTATTTTTATATGTTTATACAAAAGGGATAGTTTATTTTTAATTATGTAAAACTATTATCGCTTTCTTGTTTATGACACAAAATGATTTTCTTGATTTTATTTTTAAGATCCTAAAAGTCTTCCAACTGACTATTTTATTTTTATAATTGCAAGTTGAAACTATCGATGTGAAAATTGCATAACTTGTTTAATATTTTTTTATAAATAAATAAAAAAAATAACATAACTTGACCCAGCAAGAGTTTGTGTAATATTTTTGTCAAGATTATAATGAATTTATGGCTGACCAAATCTTTAATTAATCATAATATAAAATGAAATCACCTATTTTTCACACTCACTACAATTAACCGATCTGTTCCTAATTATTTCTTATAATACGGAATACGAAGTATATTTTTATTGCAATATAATTATTATACAACGGGTATTATTAACATAGATGTGATCGAACACTAATTAATTATAAATAAATATTCAACAGTAGTCCTCCGTTAAATTGTACATATATTATGTGATTTGGAATTTATTAACATTGTATTTTTGTCTAAAAATTGATTAAATAAAAATATTTTGAAAATTACAAACGAAACAATTCTCTTTCATTACGACTGTAACATATGTATTTATTTTATACTATCGTCCACTGACTATTGATGTAAAACTCTTGCAATATGTAGATAAAGTATAAACGAATATGTGTAGATAAAATACTGTATAGGATCTACCTTAAAGTTAAGTTCTGCTATTTGTTAATTGTTCATTTCAAATGCACCTCCATCCGTTTTCTGTTTATCACAAAATTGTGCATGAAATCTTATTTATTGTATATCTGTTGAAATATTGTTGTTTGTAATAAAAGCAATATTTATCGTATTAAATGCATTTTAATTTTAATAAAAAATATTCCCAAAATATAACTATTAAAAAAACATATCTAAATCTATTTATTACCTGATTATATTTTTGTATTTTTAGTGACGGGTAAATCTAAATAGGTCAATTTTTGAAATTAGCCCAATTTTGACATTTCTACCGATACATAAGTCATCCGCGAAAAGGTTACGATTGGAATGTTTGTTGTAAACTTCGTCGTTATGGCAACATTGAACTAACGGCCGAACTGCGCTGTCAACATTGAACGCGCGTTGAAACTTTTTTTGCGTATCAATAAATGTTTCAATAAGTTTGACTATCATATTAATAAATAATAACAACTAGCCGTTGACACATCAACCAAAAGCTAATAATAAAATTATTAAATCTTCATAAATGACCTAACCTCACTGACAATATAGTTATTAAAAGTAATACATATATTACATTATATGTAAAAAATGCGATAACTAAGCGTGCGTGCTCGAGCGTGTGCAAATATTACCAACATACATAGCCGTATTTTACGTATTAAAATATGTTGAATAAACATTATAAATATACTTTTAAACGATGATCAAAATATTAAAATATTAGTAAATGCTTACAACTTGTACTGTTAATATTATTGAAAAAAGTACAATAATTAGATTTTAAATAGCTTCTTAATACGTAACATTTCAATTTAAATTTCTCACTGCACGGTCAAATTTTATGTATGTTTTTTTTTTCAAAATCAATTAATGCAATTTTTTTCTAATCAAATCGCTAAGAGAAAAAACTTGTTGAGGGACTAAAAAATTGTTAAAAATATTTATCTTATATCTTACAAAGCAATATTACATACGTTAGCCCAATGCGTTACAACGGAATAAACACGACCAATACCTATAAATAAATAGCGAGACAACCGATTAAAATCAGTTTGTAATTTAATAACAACTATTTTATTATTAAACTTACAATCAATAAATGTTAATTTTATTTTAATTATTCATCACCATATTCATCCGTGAGATTATGAAAATCTAGAAAAACCATCTTATGATAATCTATCCAAATTATAATTATATAATAATCAATAATTTCCATCCCCCATAACTCAATAGAAATTGAAAAACACTAAGAATCATATGTGATTCGAGCCAAAGTCTTTCAGGAATTAGTGACCTACTTTACCACTCGTCTGTCTGCTGGTATTATGGTTATGATATTGTGGTCTTTCCTAAAAATATTGTCTTGTTTTATGTTTTAATCTCGTTTTTATGTTTACATTGCATTAAAACAATCTACGATTAGTTTGTCCAATGTATATTTTATCAAATTTACCACCGGAAACAGGCAATCAAAAAGGAATAATTCTTTTACACGACAAGGTGCAACCACACATTACACGATTGACAGTTAAGCTATAAAATATTGCCTCATAATAAAGTATTTGACTTACTCATTAGTTTTTATTCTGTTTAAAAACTACTGAAATTGCTAATCAAATTGCACTAATGAGATGATGAGGATTTTTATAAGAGCTTAAAATGGCTGTATCGTCAGCGAATAAAGCGGTGATATATATTTAGTTTCTGTTCTGAATTAGTGTGATTTTGCATTTTTATTTTGTTTTGAAGTCTACCTACTACCCTATGGGGTTTTTGTAAGAACTTAAAATAGCCGTATCATCGGCGAATAAGCAGTGATATCGTTTCTGTGTAATCAATTGTAAATATTGTAAATAACATGGTTTCAAAAATTTATTCTTTCAGGACGCTAACAAATTTTGACAAATAAAAAGCAATTTTAATCTGAAATATTTTACAATTCATAAACGAATTTACCATTTTAACTATGATTACTGGAAAAATAAGTTTGATAATTTATATATTGTCTTCCCTCCCCCCCTACACAAAAAAATGATATCCCTGTTTAGAATCCACATTAATAAAATCAAGCCGTCGCAGTAGAAACGCTCAGTTATCTAGCGTTTATATTTATAAACCTTGTGTAATAATTATTTTCCGCTGAGAGATGAGTTGGCCTAGTTTGTATTTTAGATTTGACCCAATAAAAATGCTAAAATTATAATGTGTGTATACAATTATAATAAAATCGTGTCGGCGCAGTCGCAGTGGGAACGCTAGTTATTGCCGAGCGTTCCCACTGCGACGGCGCCAACACGATTTTATTGCTTTTGACGTGAATTTTTAACTTCTGAGAAGTGAGAATTGATTTTGCGCCCTCCTATTGAGCAAAATTCGGTTTGAATATACTTTGATCAATACTCTCATATCATAAGTCCGTAGTAATATCGGTAAGGATAGCTATTATATTTTTAAAACATAGTGTAAAATTGAAGTGCAGACAAACTATGAAGCAATATGCGAGATGTGACGTCTGTCTGTACTTCTTAATTTTTTTGAGATGAGTTGGTTTAATTCGTATTTTGGACTAATGAAAGTTATACAACTATAATTACTTTAAAAACTTTCATTGCGTTCCTGGAGAGTTAATTATTTTCGAAAAATAATCAACTCTCCAGGTACGTAATTTTAGCTTTTTCTAGGGGAAGGCGGCAAAAGTTGGGCAATGAGTTTGTCGTTTCTTTATTATTTCGATTTAAACAAGATTTATTTCATTAAATGACATGCATTTTTCTCGCTAAATTCAAGAGAGGGGGGGGATAGCCTCCACTTACCTCCCCCCGCTAATAACGTCCCTGGTTTCAGCTTTTTCGCTAGGTAAAATATGTATCTAGCGGTGAAAATGTATTATTTCACTAGTGAAAATATAACTACTGAAAAATACACATTTACTGTAACAACTATACATCGCATGTAAATAAATTATAAGTACATATGTAAATGAATGTATTACATATAATTTTATGTACCAATGAAAATGTGTTCCGATATGATTTCACTGAATTGACATATTTAAAAAAATATTTAATTAAATTACATGCTTTTTTTGGTAAAATTTAAGGGGGGAGGGCAAATACCTTCACCTGCCCAGTCCAAATTACGTCCCTGTTAAGAACTCACAGTTAAAAACAGTCAAACAAAATAAAAATCAATTAAATTTTTTTTTTATACATCATATTGTTATTTATGATTTTTTAAAAGCAAATTTTAAAATAAATATTATATTTTATATATGTTTATATTTTTCGTTGATTTTTGAAGATATTGTCCATAGTACATATTTAAAAGCAAATTTTTAAATACAGATTGTATTTTTTGTTATTATAATAGTTGTTATTATATTGCCTTATTTGTTTTTTTTAATTAAATGTTTAAAAGCATACCAAAAAAATTTGCTGTCAAAAAAGAATGTTTTAAAATAATGATATATAAATATGCTTTCAAAGAAATTGGAAGGTTCGGAAGTATTCGAGTTGAAAAAACCGTCGTTTCGATTCGAACGCAACAACGCCGTTGCGTCGCTTCGAAACGCGGCAGGTGACGCAGGTGGTAGGTTGGCTCTCGGTCGTTCGCGATTGGCGGTAAACCGGTCCGATCGCAGCGATCGCAGCGATCGCAGCGATCGCAGCGATCGCGTTGCTTGTCGAGTTTGAAAGTTGTCGCGGTCGAGGCGCACGTCGCACGTCCGTTCCGCGCGCCTCTCTGTGTCTTCGCGTTGGGTTCGCGTTCGCGTAGTGTCAGTGCTCAATATCAATTCAATTCAATACAATACAGTACAGTGTCTAAAATGTGGCTATGAAGGTGACCGTGTGCTTCGGATCCGTGCGAGTGCTGGTGCCCTGCGGCCCGGGCGACCTGCTCGTGCGGGATCTCGTGCGAGAGGCCACCAGGAGATACAGGAAGGCCACCGGCAAGGTGAGCGCACTTTTTCACTATCGACCGAAGAAGCCCTCCAAGAGGCTGCTGCGGTCATCGCGCGTCCTTTGTTTTTAAATAATCGGACGACCGTTTGTGGCGGTTGTTTATTATTCTTTTGTTCGTTCAATTTAATTACTAAGGGAACGCATTACATAACCCCAAAGATTCTTATCATAAATAGAGCCAAATGTGGCGCAAATTATGTATTTGCCTTCCGTAAAAAAGTTATATTTACAAAATGTATCATAGATAAGCTTTATGATCGCCTCTCCTAAATGGACAGGGTAGTAAAGTAAAATATCTGTTAAAAGTAAAGTTACATTGTTCATAAAATAATTTATGAACAATGTAACTAGTTATTGTATGCTCTCACTGTTCGATGCTTGTCAAAGTATTCAAAATTTATATATTTAATAGGTATCTTAAACCATTTATGTAAGGTAAATATTGTTGCCAATTTATATAATCCTCCTTTTAAGTAGATTCGTTACAGATAGTTATTAATGGAGTGTTTACTGTTCTGACCCACGCTATTTCTTTTATTGTCGCTACGATTAGTTAAAAGTACACACACTCACTAGTTAAAGTATACATTATCTAGTGAAAGTATACACGAAATGTAGCATCATAAGTTTTAACTAAAACTCATAGTACATACTTTGTATACTTATTCGAAATTTAACACTTAAGAATTACAATTTTGAAAAAAAGCATACGAAATTCATTTCAAAATGTTATTTAACATAATTTTGTCTTTGGGAGTTCTTAAAATATATTTTATTTTAGAATTTTTCAGATCCTTTCGCTATAAATGTAATTAAATTTGAATGAAAGTGTAAAACATGTCTTATTTTGTAGCGTAGCGCAAAATTTCTGAATATTACAAAATAATCCGATTCAGTTTTTTCTATTTGAATCTATAAATTGCACAAAACGTGCAAAGCAAAAAAAAAGAGTGCCAAATGTCCTGTTAAACGTAATTTTCGCGCAATTTAGACAATATTCTAAAATATTGAAAATTTTCTCGCTGCGCGACATAATAATTGTATTTTAAATCACGTTTAGAAAACCTGAGACCAGGAACGTAATTGGGGGAAGGGGGATTGAATTTGGCCAGAAAAATGCATGTCATTTAATGAAATACTATGAATCTAAATTAAATCGAACCATTAAAAAACGACCATTGACTGGCGAAATTTTATTCAATGAAACTTAATTTGACAGTTGCAAAACGTCCATTTGCTGTCAAACCCAAACTTAACCTAAACAAATTAAGCAAATCCAGCTTAATATAATAAAAGTTCTTAAACTAACTAACTTTAGAACTTTTTAGAACTTTCATTAGGTCAAGTCTTAAATACAAACTAAGCCAACTCATCTCTCAGGTGAAAATTAGCTGAAGAAGAAGTACAGACAGACGTTACATTTTGCATTTATCCATAGTTTGTCTGCACTTCAATATTACACTATGATTTAAAAATATGATAGTATTTCTTGCCGAAATTACTATGTATTTCTGATAACAGAGTATTGGTCAAAGTGTATTCAAACAGAATTTTGGTTAATTGATAGGGGCAAAAACAAATATCTCTTCTCAGAAGTAAAAAAATCACGTCAAAAGCAATAAAATCGTGTCGGGTAAAGGTCTAATTGATCGCGAAAATTTTGAATACTTTTACAAGAAAACTGAGCTTAATTGATTGATTATAATAAATTTATTACAGTAGTGAGCAAATTGAATGTATTTATTAATCAAGTGAAATTGTTGTTCCTAAGCTTTGCTGTTTTGCCTAATGTATATAATTACCAGGACAGTGGAATCGGTCGGAGTCGTGGCATTTATGCGGAGTCAGAATCGTAAAAAAAAAGATTTCGACTCCTTTTTTTCTTTAAAAAATATTTTGAAATAACTAATAAAAAATATAAATTTATTGGTCAAAAACTTTCTATTTGAAATACACAATTATTAAAATCGGTCCCTAAACTGCATCGTGACTGACATTTTGCTAGTAGGCATATTTAGTTAATAGTTTATAATTCATAAAATAATATGTCACAAAGTTTATTATTATGTATTGACTCTTACCCCGTTGCAACGCATTAGGCTAACGCCTGTTATGTCATGTTATGATCACAACGGAGAATTTGCGTATCCGCCGATTTAGAATCCCTGCCATTGTAGGCCTGGACGCTTGTTTTTTTAATAGCTGGATTTAAACAGCATCGAAAACGAGCATCTTAAAAAATGATTGATTCAAACTAATATAATGGAATGAATTATATTTTTAAACGTTGGTCTAAACAGCGTAAAAATTGTGCATATTGAAATTAATTATGCGAAAAATTTATATTTGATATTTTAAATAATCCGTACAATGAACTGAACTGTACAAAGTAGGTTATAAAGTTTATAACCTAATTCAAATAAGGTATAGACTTATAGAGCGTTATCGCAGCACTCATCTGAGCGTGAATCGGTGGTATAATTTTTCTTCAATTAATTCAATTCAAACAGTGCGAAAATCGAGCACGTTTATTGCGTTAAAAAGTATCATATCAATAAAACGAATGGTTATTCGTTATTTTATATGAGCAGTGATTCGACAATGCGCACGAATTGGGTAATACGGCGTTTTAAAAACACATACCTGAGAGCGTCTGTCCGATCGTCTAATGGCGGATCAAGTCGATTATTTTTAATTAATCAGACTTTAACAGAGTAAAAGTTGGGCATGTCAAAAAATATTTACTTTTAAAATTGTGTCATATCGAGCAAATTAAATATTTTTTTACATATGTATGTATGTTTTTTAGCAAATAACTGAGAGTGTGTTTGTTCGCGTTGACCTTCCAATTGCGGATTTAATATTTTTTATTTGCTGCGTAATCTATCGATCTAAACGTCGCAAAAATGAGCATGTTTATTATGACAGTAAATGGTATAAAATATTTTTTTTCTCTTAAATCTAATATAGTGTCTATATTAAGGGCGAACTTAACAATAATTGCATAGCAGTTATTTTTTTTAGAATATCAAGCTCAAACTCAACGCATTATCTCCCGACACTAACACTGCTCAACCCCATGTCTTTATAATAAGTTAGACATATTAATCTTTATTCGTTTTCTTAAATATTTAGCTGATCGATGATAAATTTTAGCTCGCCCTTAATATTCTCAACTTATATAATTAAAAAGGGGTAACAATTTACAAACAAAAGTTTGTAAATAGTGAATAATAAAGAAAATCGTTTCTTTTTCTGATGAAATTTACCGTTTAAAGGTATGAATAAAATAAGGCAAATATTGTTTATTGTGTGCTCTTATAAATGATTGAAAGCTTAAAGCAATAGCAGATGGCATGCGAATATATTTATGTACATACATAATGAACATGCATGTACATAATTCTGAACGGAATACGAAAGCATTACATTTCTTAAAAAGTCAGTATTGTGTATTTTAATTATAAAGTTTTATTAAATTATTGTATTATCTTTTTCTGTTTATAATGTTTAATATTCCATAACACAGTTTTGTTGATCAATGCTTTGAATTTTTAAAATAAACGTGCTTTAATTTACCTGTAGATGGTCACGTATATACGTGATATTTTTAAATTAAATTGTATAAGAAAATTTTATAAATAATAAATAAGGAAACTGGGATAAATCACATACGTTTTATATAAATTTTCAATGCGTTATTTTAAATTTCAACATGCACCATTTTTATTTCCACCCCACTAAACGAATTTCTTCACACAAATAAATTTCAATTACTTTTAATTTTCATCTTTTATTTCATCTTTTGCATTGTTCGCCTCCAAGTTTCAACAACTTCAATCCGCTGGCGTCACTTCAACATTTGCTCCGATGTGTGAAAGCTCACCTTCTGCGCATTTTAATCTATCGATTCCGAAATGTTTCCACGTACTCGAGTTCACACGGTGCATATAATTCCATCATACACATGTACGTGCGATACCATCCGAGTGACGTCTGCTGAACTCAAACGTCCGATTATGGAAGTGTTATTTGCTGAATACCGATAGTCCAACGTTGAATATGCGGAATCGGTGCGATACCGTACAAAGTCGGATTGTGAATAAATTAATATCTCAAAGACGAAGACGTGATTCAAATTTAATATAAATAATAAAAAAAAATCGATGCGAACGTGGTTGGGACTCTCATCATAATTATTTTCCATTGGCGTATCGGATTTTTTGTAATCGATTTATATTTATTAAAATAAAGTTAATTATGTGTGTAGACTATTTTTACAAAAACGGCATTTTATTTAAATTTGTTTTTACTCTGAGAGCGGATGCCTAAATGTTGTTTTCCAACTCTAAATTTTAACGTGTTTTTGTTGCTAAAACTAATTTATTTAAATGTTATTGTTGTGGGAATGTGCTAATGTTAAATGTTAGAACAAACTTTATTTAATGGAATGATTAAAAGGGTGTATAACATTTTCTAGTATATGTTTTTTTGCCCCACAAAGAACCGCTTTGTGGTGCAAAAAACACCAATACCATTTAAATGTATGACTGTCTTTAGTTGATTACTCTTTATAAATTATCTATGTAGATTGATATCATATGTGAAATAGTTCTCCTTTTAAGTAGATTTGTTGCAGAGTTATTCGTGGGGTGATCACTGTTCTGACCAACGCTCGTACCTAATCTGTTTAAATTTTAAAACGTATTTATGTTGCAAAACGTTGTCCGCTTTCGTAATTGTTATGGCCAAACTATTGTCAGTTGACAAAATGGATCTGAGTGTGGCGCCGACATTTTCAAAATGTACCAAGAAAATAATGGTTTTGAGGATTAGTTGACGTATTGATTTCGTTTCCACGAAATATGATGCAATGTGCGGTAGAATCTGAAGGGAAAAATGAATATGTACTTAAATTAAACAAAGCGTTGTTGGCTGCTTTCGTAGCCGTTATGGCCAAACCATTGTCAATGAAAAATGATATTTCTGCCACCATTTGATTTAGATGAATCAGTCTGATACACACATACATATGTATATGTATTCATAACTTTTCGACATTTAACTTATATTAAAGTTATCAAATAGGCAACGTTATGTTGAATTGCTTTGGTTTTCTATTTATGTACTATGTTTATGATTTATGTAAGTACATGTTTGTTTATAATACACATGTGCTTGGGATAACAGGAAAACACAGCATAGTATACCAAATCTAAAGTCAATATGAATCACCATAAACTATTCTACAAAAACGCCCAGTACTATATTTCCAATACATAGGAAATGACTGTTACGATAGGCGACCAATCCTTATTTCCAATACACTACGATAAAAATTGCCAGTATCAATTTTACCAGAGTCACTTATGTACATACGCTATCGACATTAACTAAAAATAGATTGCCACTTATACAACCTAAGTTGCAATTGACCCAAATCCATTATCTCGAAGCAGTGGATCGCGAAGATGCGATTTTTCCGCAACTTTCGCTTTCGTTTCAGGCATTTCCTTCTGAAACATTCCAAATTTGCCAAGCGTCGATCTCTCTTCGTGTTGGGATTGCTTAAAAAAACAACAGTGAGATAAATCACAGTGACATTCGATTAGACACGAGAAGAATTTCTGCGTAGGTGCAGTCGCTAGCATTGATCTATCTGCCCACGAATAATATAGAAAATCTTAAATGTATCCGCCAATTAAGATAAATAATTTGCGTTAACCACTCGTGATGATTTAATTTGTACGAAGCGTTTACTTTTGGTACTCTGGCATTAAATTAACTATCAGAGGCAACATTTAATTGAAAATATGTATGGAGGATAAACTTGACAACATGGAGAAAGAAATACGATACGCTTTTTATCTAATCTCAACCAGTTTTTGAACAATGACTGATAGATTTCGCATCTCAATGAGTTTAAAATAGTAGTAAATATGCGATAAGATCTATTAAGAGTTATTTTAGAAATCATAATAATCGAAGATTTTTTGTAATGTAGTCGAAAGTTAATGTTCCATTTAAAACACAATTTTTTTCTGGCTGGATGTCGTGGCGGTTTTTACCGATTTTTATTTTGCTTGTCCATCTTGGAGATCTTCATCTTTTTATTGCTGTAGAGTGCCATAGAGAGTCGCGATTGCGTCCCTTATTCTTGACCGACGTGGTTAGAACATCAGCGCACGAAAACGTTCGCAATACACGAACCATCCGGCTTTTTAACAAGTTTGACAGATACAACAATGTTTACTGTGATAGCTATGAGAAAATGGGACAATTTATATGGGATAACACTTTTCCTAAGATAGTCACGATTGCGACCCTTATTCTTAACCGTACTCCAGTTAACTTTAAATTTAATGAACATTAAAAATTATGCTAGTTAATTTAAACCATCAAGCGCATCTTTTTTAAATCATCCAAAGAAATGTTCCCCGATTTAGCCCGGGCCTGAGCATTTCTGCTGAACGAACGTTCCCACTGTGACGGCGAAGGCACGATTTTATTACTTTTGACGTGGATTTTTGAGTTCTTAAATCCACGTTCTAAGGATTCTGTGTTCCAATGACTATAATAGTGCGAATACGAATAACTTTCTCTAGACCCCGAGCATGAGAAAAATAATAACCATATTGCAAGTTTATCTCACACCTTTTTACCTTTCCTTTGCATACACACTACATTCCTGGGAATCATTTCAATTCTACTTATTGAAAAGTCATTTTCCCACTGCACTTTTTGCTGTAGTTGCATCGTTTAAAATGTATCTAGAGAATCTAGAGAAGCACATCACCGTGCACTTACACTGACCCAGAAAACTTAGGCGACCCATGAACCGCTTTCGTTGACCCGCAGCCGGCATTGTTGCTTCAGTTTCTCGCATTGTTGAGAAACACTGGCATATACTACATACATGTACATACCAAGAGGAGCTTGCGTGCGGAATAAAGTATTTTTCAATATATCGGCACACTTTTCAGTGGAATCGCCGCCGCCATGAATGGAGCAACGGCCCCGGTCGACGCTCAAATATGCGGCTCTGACTTGCGTTTTCTATGACTTTGATGGTACGACCAGTGGAATCACGGATCGACTCAAATTTTAAAAAAAACGCAACTCAAGGTTTTAGTGTAAGAGAGGAAAAAACAACGTAGAATGTCAAGGGAGATGTGAATTCCCACGAACGACGAGTATTTAGAAATAGATTCGGTAATTCAAAGGTATTTTCAATATCAATAGACATCAGGCCAAAAAAAGGTCATCCAAAGATTTCATTGAAGAATAATTTTGCACTTTTGCGCTAGAACAAAATCAAAATTTACTAACCGTGTTTTAATTACAAAGTAAAAGCAGCAAAATCTCGTGCGATGAGCATTAGTTTCATATCTAATTTTAAAAGGCTCGCAGCTAAAAATTTAATCTTAGTGTGAGGGCCCATTTATTTAAGTTTTAAAATGGCCAAAAACTTATAAACTCTCATGGCGGACTTTCAACGGCCGGTGCTGCCTCGTGCACCAGTCACATATATATTGTAATAACTATGTGAATCATATACTTCTTAATAAAATACTACTGTATTCTTGGATACATAAGAGCGAGGGTTGTCTTGGTGTTTTTTTTTATGGTTTGAGTATATTTTAAACGATTTAGCGAAGCTCACTATGTGTCTCGAAATTGTCTGCCTTTAATCCAGTAACGAGTTATGCCCTTCATATCCCACAAAATGCAAAAAATTATCTTATTGTGGTGTAATCCTGATTGTTTGGCATCCAATCACTGCCTTTTACGTCGCGTGTTCAAATAAAAATCCACGTCTCATCTTCAGTAACAATTTGACTTAAAATAATCTTACTGTTCTAGAATCATTAATTATTGACATATTGTATCTCATAAATTGCTCGAGGTTTTCCTCAGGCAATTTATGAGATTTCCATATTTTGCAAATAAATATCTATGAACTTGAACTTTTGTGATAGCTTCTGTATCGTTGATTTCGAACCTGGCAGCCCTAATATCCTCACTAATAACCGTTAAGGACTATCCGCCCTTACGTAGATATTCAATGTCAAAATTGTAGAACCACATTTGACACTATAAAATTAATGGCATCCTTCGCATATGACCATAATATAGCGTAACTGAGATTATTTTGTCTCCACTGCTTTTTAGGGTTGAAAATATTGAATTAAACATATCTCGTTACTAAATAGCATCATCAATACGACTACTGTTTACAAACATCGAAAAACTGATATTATCGATAACATTTATACATTTTTGCAAATGTAAGAACGTATAATACGTATGTATGTGTATATTTATAGTATATAAACATTTTAACTGATAGTGGTTTTGTGGTCTTTTGATGATAGTCGAAGAAACTGCATTAAAATTGCGATATAAAACGTTGGTTCTATCTATATAAAAGCTAATAATTCACTTGAAAATGTCATAGAATTTTGCGAAACATTGGATACCGAAATCTAATATGTCAGCTTTTGCTAATTTGGCTAGAATTTGTATTTTAAATTTATTTTCTACTGATTACAAAATATACAAATTTTACAAATTTTAAAAAAACTACAAGAAAAATATTTTTTAAATCATCATAACTTTTTAATTAGCTAAGGTCTTAACGTCAAATTTAAAATACAATTTGGAATGATAGTTTTTTTATATTCATTATGGTAAAACATTAACGTTGAACTGTGGATCGCGTACCAATAAAATAAAAAAATAATTTATGTTTAGAAACACTAAATATACATATTTTTAAAATAAAAACGATACAGACTATGACAAAATGATGATAAAATACTTTTACTTATTTTTAAAACATCAAATATCAAACTCTGTGACCTCTACTATAAATTCCATATTTTTAACACTTTATGGTCGACTTACGCGGCGATATTCGCAAGTCCGTACTTTGATATCACTGAAAGCGATATCATAGTAGAAATTCTATGAATCTTATCGAAATAGATATATTAAAAAAATGAAATGTCGTCTCTGATTGTAAATCAGAAATTCTCGGGTTTCCCCTCAAAAAAAATCTAAAAAAATATATATTTCATGTTTTTTTTAAATATGTAATTTTAATGAAATGATATCGAAATACTTTTTCACTGGTATATATATATTTTCAGTGAAAATATAATTAATTTAACTAGTAAAATTATATGATTTTAACTTTTCCATATGTAGGAATATATACATTTACATACTTATCATTGTTTATTTACTTGCGATGTATAAATGTTACAGTGAATGTGTATTTTTTAGTCAAGTTCAAATACATTTTCACTAGTAGATATATATTTCTACTAGCGAACCCATAGGCCAGTATGCCAGTTCATTGGTGATGATTTGTTCTAGACAATATCAAACAAACCGATATAAGCTTTACTATTAATTATGGCAATATAAAAATACCAATCGTAGAATGAAAACTGTATTTTAGAAAAACAGTGAGTCCATACTACACAAACATAAATATTAAATTTAAATAGATATTGAAATATATAATATGTATAAATAATAATATAGTAAGTTTTTACGAGTGCGTATCTCTATTGGAGATGAGTGTGCGTTTTTCATTGTATTTGTTAGTAGTTGAAAGAAATCTATTTGTCTGTTACATTGTGCAAATATCAAACAAAATGTCAAAGTTGCACGGTTGGGTGCCGTGCGATTGATATATACCGCGTATATTGACCGTTAAGTGTTAAAATCTATTTGAATACATTTTAATTTTCTTGGTACGCAATTCACAGTTTTCTGATTACTGATTTAATTATTACGAATATATGATATGTGGGATATAATCATTGAAAAAAATCTGTAAACACTGCCTTGAAACTTTTTTTTTTACCCGAGTTTTCATCTCCTGGAATTTTGGGTATCAATTTTTTTCAATTCTTTTGTGAATATAATATTAGTAACATCATTGGTTAGAGCACTAAATAAATACGCAGTTTAAAGTGTGATTTTGTTATATGAAGTTGAATTGATGAAAAGCACAAATTTGTGCACACGGTATTCAATATGTTAAAGAGTTAAAAATAACGGAATTCGATAAGTCAATTGCATTTAAATAATTTATCGATGATGTTTATCTAAAATGGCGTTATGCAAACGTTAGATTATGAATGTATTATCGATAAAATTTCTGAATTAAAAGTGAAATTTTTACATTTTATATGTTATTATTTTTACTTGTATTGTTATTGAATTCCCTATTTTTTTGTAGTTGAATAAATAATTAGTACAATATTTTTTAAATAATGCTTTCATTGAAGTGCCTTCAACATTAATAACAAGATATTTATGATTAGAAGAAATTACAAATAGAGAAATTTTTAGAGCCAGATAATATGAAAATCTAAAAAAAAATGTGGTGGTTTTGTATCATTTGAAAAAGAGGGCCTTCTAAATTATATTGCGCCCTGGGCCTCTCAAGTGACTAATCCGCCACTGTGTCACACAATAAAAGTGCAAGTTACACCCGCTGTATATAGAGCTCGTCTCATCAACTTTGCCAATTCATTGCTCGCTCATTTTGGTCATCTCGAAATACAATTTGGCACTGTCGCTTTCGTGAATAATTTTTCTCTACTCAAACTGGTTTGATTCGCGCCTTTCTTGCGTGTATTCCAAATGGGTATTACCTGTTTTCGACGGTGTGTTTTTGTTACTGCGGATGTAAAAGCGCCGAACGACACAGGTGGAGTCTCTCGAAAGGGATCACCGCTTGAGATGGGGAGGAATAAAAAAGGACCCAAAGACCCCTCGAGGTCGGTCTCGCATCGCCCCTCGCAGCATCCGATCTCGGAACGTTTCCAGCTGGGCGTGGGCGCCATAGTCTCGGTGAGCGTGTGTGGCTCGGTTCGTTGGAATGCTGTCGAGTTATTCAGCCTGCCTCGGCCCGGGTTACCTACGCGGTAATAATCGTCATTATGACATTGTGCTGCCACGACCGAATTCCTAGCTAGGCCCACCACCCCCTTAAAAACCTGCCCTGTGGTGCCAGCGACCGAGAGCAGGTACAGGGAAATGACTGTGGCTCTTCAATCAAGGCAACGCCGAAAAAAAAATGTAATCTCTCGGTAATCTTGTGATTGTGGAGTACCGACCGGCTACCTCATAGCCCAGAGGCGGGACGTTGGTGTTCAATCCGTGGGTGAGCTACTGTCTTTTGTTTGTAAATGTTTAGAATTTTGATGAAGCACTTACATACAAAACAAGAACATCATCAACTGGCAGTTCTAAAGGCAGCATTCTATAGGCTATGTATTCCTCAAATTGGATAGGGTTTTCCCTTCTACAAACAGCAGTACACAATGACAGCATTGGCGAACTTCCTATTATAGTACTCCTTAAAACAGTTAATATTTTATAATATTTATTAAGGGGATAGTTAGGGCCGTGTACTCTAGTTAGTATAAAAATCGCTTTAGGTACCGAAATCTTAAAACATGGTATTGACCCCATCCAAATTTAAAGTATTGACGTAAAAGATTATATTTTTTAGATATAATTAATATTTAATAAATAGTTCAAATAACAAAAAAAATGGGGTACAAACGTACCCCACTTAGTAATAAAAAGGTAATCCCACAATATGATGTACTTCATGACTAAATTGAGCTAGCGGATATAAACAAATACATCCAGAAAGCAAGTGAACAAATAACAAACCAATGACTACTACTTTACATTGCAACAAATCAATATTGACATATTTAAAAGCATGTGATGATCACGCGTTGAACATTGTTTATGTCTGCTGATTCTTAAGCCTTGAAAGTAAAAGTTCTCGCCATAAATTAAATTTTACATTCGCAATTTAATGTCGACTATGTATTATTAAGCAAAATGTATCAGTGTATTTTGATTTATTTTTTGGCTTATACAATTATTGAAATTCTAAGATGAATAAAAATTCTAAGATGAACAACATCGTCATAGTATCGCTTAAGGCTAATATAAAAACCTATTTTTAGATTTCAGAATTTACAAATCCGGTATTTAATTTTTTATTAAAAATGAACAGTAAAAAAGTGTTTCATGCTATTTACTATGTATGTAACAACAAATTAAACTAATATTATAAGTCGAAAATCATTACAGTATGTAGGAATATAAAAAAGTGCGATTTAACAGGGAATTATTTTAATATATATTTGCATTTAAATAAATATGTTGTTCCATAAAACGAATTGTTTGTGCATTTATGCAATGTATATCCTCGGATGTTTTATCCGGAAAATGATTCGTTGCAGAGAGTTATTCATGGGGTGTTCACTTTTCTGATCAATGGTAATGCACAAACAATTTGTTTTATGGAACAATTATATAATATATTGCTCATTTAAATTGTCCTCAATATAAAATAGGCAATCTTCCTGTTTTTCTGGATGCAAACATTTCTGCAATAGATAATATTCGCTTTATCTGGCTTATAAAATCATTTTTTATTGTTCATTCTCAATATCTTCTGATTTAATGATAATTCTGCAGGTTCTCATTGAAACATATCTGATTCTTTTAGCTTATTGTCCTCATTAATAGCTTCTCAAACATATATGTATGTATATATCAATATTTTTTTTTCTATGTAGTCCTTAATTATATAATTAAGGACTGAATAACCTAGTCCAGGGGTCGGCAAAGTGCGGCTCCGGAGCCGCATGCGGCTCTTTGGCTCCTTGAGTGCGGCTCTGGCACAAATATCCACGGGCCCGGGCGCTAATTCTGGTCGAGTGTCCTTATGTCCTGATCTTCTGCTTCATATCATTCTGCTATTGCCAGAAATTGAAGCATTTCTCCTTGAGAAGGGTGTTCACTATCCAGAACTTACAGACAATCAGGATCCAAAACTTTCATTTCATGGTAGACGTTACGTCTCATCTAAATCAGCTTAACCGTAAACTACAGGGGAAAGGAAAAACATTTTTTTGGATGCTAAAAGAAGTCATTTCATTCGAAAACAAATTATCCCTTTTTGCTCAAGATTTTGAAAGGGAAACATTGTTTCACTTTCCGAGCCTGCTGAAGCATCGCCAAGAAAATAATTCCTCTATTGACAAACACCATTTCAAAACAACAATTTTAAATACGAGGGAAGCATTTCTCAGCAGGTTTCAGATGTTTAAAAACAGCAAAGCGACCTTAGCATTCGTCAAAAATCCTCTTAATGTTACAATAACTGAGTTGAAATTTTCTCCTTTTGGCATTGACATTGGTAACTTTGAAATATAATCGCAGGATTTAAAAAGCAAGGAAATATGGAGCTCTAAATTTCAACGTCTTTGTATTGATTTGGAAGTATTGGAGAAAAACGAATGTGATCTTAGTTCACAACACAAGTGGTCTGCTTTGAAAGACCTGGAGAATGAAAACATGATCATTTTCAACGTCTGGAATAGTATTCCTGACTCTTACGAGCAGCTGAAAAAACTTGCGTTTGCTGTTCTTTCCCTTTTTGGTTGTACATATTTATGCGAACAATCCTTTTCAAGCATGAACTTCATCAAGAGTAAACTGAGAAGTCTTCTTATTGACGAAAACCTGGAATCATGCCTAAAATTAAAAACAACAACATATAAACCTGACATACTGAAACTTTCCAAGGAGATCCAAGGACCTTGTTCGCATTAAGTGTTTGTCAGTCATTGTCATGATTTAAATTTATGGATACCTTACTTTCATATTATTGTTTATCAACTAAAATTATAATAAAGGTTTACTAAATTAAAAAACAGATTTGGCTCTCATAACTTATTTAAATCATTGTAATGTACATATTTGGCTCTTCGGCCAATAAGTTTGCCGACCACTGACCTAGTCCATTACGTCTCAGACTAGTAATTCTGGGGTTGTGAGTTCGAGCCCCGGCAGCGGAACTAAAATTTTTGTTTTTAAAAAAGCTCCTTACGAAACATTAGAGAAATCAACATTTTGGAGGGCCCAAGTGTTGCACAATAGCCACGCAGATTTTCTAAAGCCATTAATTACCACAACTCTTTGATACACACCTCTAAAAAAAATACTCATGGACTCTAATAAGCATTACTGTACGCATCCTTGGCCCACTTATGGAAATTAAGTTTTAACTAAAAAGATGATGCGATTGTCCCTAAATTAGCCTTCTTTCCAAAACATAAAAAATCGATGTATGTAGTATATCGATTATGTTATCTGTAAATACATTATTTTACTCTCAACCATAAATGTATCAGATTAACGTCGAATCCAGTGATTCTTACATTTATCAAAAGATAATTTATCAGATTTCATAAACCAAAAGGTTAATTGCTTGAAAAAAAAATGGAATCTTTTAGCATAAATGGGTCAATGTTCCCTTTGTAATAATTATTGAATTAGTAATAATTACATTTTTGTTGAAGTATTCGCCGTTTTATTAGGTACGTAGCTTAAAACATATTTTTGTGTTTAAGATCGTTTCAGTTTTTATATAAATAAATGAGATTTGTTCAAAGGTCAAGTTTATTTGATTATATAATACATATTAGATTTACATAATGAAGTGTGTTTACCTGTGGACGATTAACCATTGAATCTACTATGTACATATGTGACTCAAATGTTAATTAGTTTCGGATGATATTATTTTCAACTTGATTGAGAATCGTGCCTCCAAACGTAATTGGTACATTTGGTCCCATTAAATCGGAACCACCAACGTCGATTAGTTTAATTGAGATTTTGGTTCACTTTGATCCACTTTTGCTAGGTAAGGAATAAGTGGATGTAGATTCGAACAAATTGAACCTAAAATTCAATTACTTAAGAAGTTTTTAATATTATACATAGCTTGAACAAGACATTGAATGCATATTGTGAACAACATACAAGTAGTGTACCTACTGTGTAATTAATACACAATCTATGTAAATAATACACGTACGTTTATATTAAAAATATTTGCATTACGGATTTTTTTAATATTGCAATGAGGTCTTAATGCAAGGTCGTTCTTAATCCTGATTAAGTGTGAATTTCACTTCTGATGTAAATTATTTGAGAAGCTTCAAATACAGTGTTTTATCAATTTTTCATCACACAGAAGCGATGACAGGTAAATCACATAAGTAAATGCCAACACCTTCTTTCTCAGAAGCCCAAAGGCGTTCTATTCCGCGATAGTAGCACCTGCCAAAAGGGACGTGCACCTTGCTGCATCTCTACCGTACCTACCTGTTTATCGTCCACGCCTTATCTTCTATTTTTCACAAAAATAAAACAAGCGTGCGCTCACCAGACTGGTAATTAAAGACTGCTATAGTCGAAAAGTTCAAGTCTTTGGAATAGTGGTGGCTTCAAGGCCGGAGCAGGTTGGCTCCGCTCTGGGCGGTTGCTGGTCGCTGCAGCCACATACTTCCAACAACGTAAACCGAGCCGCTCGCCATCGTAAAACGGTGCCTTACGTGAGTCAGAATTACCTTGAACAGTGCGTCATCAACGCAGAGCATCGGTTCGAACTCCACGATTTCGGTCACAGGTAGATCGATAAGAAGTAGCGTCCGTTTCCTGCTTTTAGATACGGTCTGTGAGCTCTCGTAGGCGTATCTCCCCGTGGAAGTCCGTCCGCGAGCCCTACGCACTGATGACGTGTCTACGTTCTTAGAACCGGTTCTTAATGATTAAAACAGTAATGCCTAATTGAGCAGGACTACATAGTAGAATAGTAAATGGACGCTATTTTGAATTCTTAGTAAACGTTGAGCTCAACTCTATAAACCTATATGGATATGATTACTCAGAGGTAGGTGATTGAAAGAACAATGGGCTTAATTTCAAAACGTGCGTATGGCACGTTTGAGCGATGACTCTTGATGAGCATGAGCCACAAAGTCGAAAAAATATTAAAACATATCAGGTTGATTGCATATATGACGATTGAAAGATCTAACATAATGCTTTCGATGATTCTGCACTATTACATCTGCATTAATGCAATAACAGAACCTTTGACCATCTGCATTAACAATTTTTAGTTTTAAAATAGATAAATATTCGGTGCCGTGCCGGTCACTGGTGACTCCAATGGCGCTGTCATGCCGCTTATATGGTATATTTATTATTAAAATTTAACAAAGTATTTAATACAATACATTTTACCTTAAATTTACATATGTATGTATGTATATAATAAAATTAAAATGCGAAAGAAATTTCAAGTGTATTGGCTTCAATTTACAATGTGTTTTAAGTGCCTTGGTTTATGAGTAAAATATTCTCATAAAATCGGTTCATTTTTTTTAAAATGTAGAAAATTTTCAAAAGACCCAAAAATATCGAGACTATTTTAAATCTTTTTATTTTTCAATATTTCACCTTTAAAGTACACAATATGCACTTGTCTAAACGTTTTTTCCATTGTTCAAAACAGTGGTCTGTTTTGACCGAATATCTAAACCGAACTTTGCCCAATAGGAGAGCGCAAAAAACAATTATCCCTTCTCAGAAGTCAAAAATTCACGTCAAAAGCAATAAAATCGTGCCGTCACCGTCGCAGTGGGAACGCTCGTTACCGAGCGTTCCCACTGCGATGGCGCCGACACGATTTTATTGCTTTTGACGTGAATTTTCAACTTCTGAGAAGTGATAATTGTTTTTGCGCTCTCCTATTGAACAAAATTCAATTTTAATATACTTCAACCAATCCTTATTTATCGTCGTTCGTATATAGACCATGTTTTAGATTCTAGAGCATGGTCTATATATGTTCATAGACAAATAAAAACATATTAGATAAGTCATATACTATATTGATAAAAAGCTTGCAAAAATTTCACTGCATTGATTTTATTTAAAAAATAAATTTTATTAATACTATAAAAATTCCCCTCTCAAAATAAACTTGATTTATAAAACTCTAGAGAATCTAGATTTATAAAATTATTAGTTAGAATTATATTTTCTTCAGATAGACGCGTAAAGGAAAGCTGGAAATTTCTCACTGTAATTGCAAATAGCTTAGATGCGATTTTTTAACAATATGTATGTATTACATTTCCATTGTGAATCTTAAACTTGAGCTCCAAATTTCTGATCTGTGGTAATAATTCATAAATTACTTATATTTTGGTTAAGTATTCCTAGCATATAACCTTCATTTTTAGATGCACTTGATTAAAAAAAATCACACCTCATTATTAATTTAAAATGACCAATAAATGTATATAAATGATATGTATTTCTGTGCTATAAAATGCTTATGCGATCAATTGACGCGGCGGTAAACTGCTGGCGGTGAATTGCGGGCGAACTTCAACCAATCTTTTTTCATTAAAAATCCATGTCAAAAGTAGTGGGAACGTTCGGTTCTAGTTTCTAGACCATGGTCTACTTTTTGACGTGGATTATAAACAGGGACTACCTTAAATTTGGCCAGAAAAATGCATGCGATTGAGATCTTAATTAAATCGAAATATGAAAAAACTGCGAGTGACTGGCCAACTTTTACCCTCCCCCTGGAAAAAACTGAAATGACCTCCCTTGTTATTATTGCAAAATAATAAATATATCCGGCTCATCGGCTTGCGTTCTTCCGTTACGAATAGGGATTGCAATAATATCGGTATTACCAAGAGAAAAACAGTCAATACCGGTATTACCGCAATTGGACTAGAATCTAGAGGTCGACAACCTTTTGAGACGGAAGAGCCAAAAGTTAAAATTTCCCAGTTTTTAAAGAGCCACTAACATTTTTATTTTAATATTATGGTATTTGATTAGGATTAGGTATAGCAATTTGATTTCTGATTTAAAATAAAAGCTTTAAATATGAAATAATATTTATTCATATAACACCATTCATATGCACCAATAACTGAACAAACAGAACAGTGTTGTTGAGTGTTTTTATCCCGTTTAAAGTTTTTTTTGCAGTATAATAATTTTTATGAGTTTTGAAAATAAACTAATAATTAATATTTGCGTATGGAACTAGAGAGCCGCATCTTAACGTCAAAAGAGCCGCATGCGGCTCGCGAGCCGTAGGTTGCCGACCCCTGTATGCAGCGGTACATAAAAAGAAAAAAATTACTGCGTTGTATGTTAGTTTTTATGCATTGAAAATTACTGAATATTTTACTACAAATATGAAAAAATACTTGATAAATAGTTTGACAAATATTCTAAAAAAATAATTTATACGGTATCCGAATATTCTGATAGAAGTGTAATTGAAACACATTCCTTAGTAAACGTGTGTTTTTCTGTATCACTGATCTGCGCGAATCTGTCTTAAGATACGTAAAATAATTTGTGCGTAATGTTATTATCTCTTAAAAACTAAATTAATAAAAGTACAACACTGACGAACGCGCTGGCTTTGCCGCAATTCAAATTATTATTATATTTTCTCAAACTTTTAATGTTTGTATGAACAGTTTGACATGAAAATTAATGACAAAAGTTTTCAAATAATTAGTAACCGGATTCGCGATGTTAACCAAATTTACAGGGTCGAATTGGGCATTGTCGCATTTTTGAAGTAAATTATCTCGCGGCGTGAACGACAAAGCGAATAAAACGTCGAAACGCAAACAGGGTGTGACGTCATCTCCACTGCTCGTGAGCTAAATCTTATTGCCTCAATTATGTTACTTTTTAGTACATTATAACGTGCGTGTACCATGAACTTAATGAATCAATATCTTGAACTTAGCATATAAAGTATAATTTAAACGTCTTTCATTTATCTGGGGAATGAGTATAAAAGCAGCAAGAGAAACTCGAATATGTATTTTTTGCAATCTAGAGTTCAAAGAGGAAAATCGAAACCTATTCCATTATTCATATGCAACGTGTTGATACTGATTGGTTTCCGCATTGTATATGTTACAGTCGTTTATACTAACATTTCTATCTATGCGTATAATGGATTAATCAAACGATTATTTCACGTATCTATATAAAGAGTTCGAATGTACAGTCGTGAATGGATAATTCACGACTTACGTGTCGCGTTCGATCCTTTGTCTTTTCGATAATTATATGTATGTACGTATTGTCATTCTCAAGCTACTATGTGTGTAATGGGTGAAGCTGTGGGCTTAGGATCTTAATCCTTGCTAAGGTAAGGATTAATTATACGTACTGTGACGCAATATCCTTATGGAGCGAATAAGCTTCGTACTTTAGACGGTGTATACGCTTTGTAAAATAGGTCTTTATAAAACCAGGAGCAACATAATATGTTGATGCTAATCGTGCTTGTCCATGCATAATATAATAGTTGTTTATATTCAACGTTTGTCTGTGGCACATGATTATCTTATTCCTAAAACTTCGTTTGTCTTTTAATGGCATGCTTTATTATTTTGAGTCAATTTAATCTAATATATTCAAAATTTTATTGGCGACCTGTTCCTATCACCACTGTGAATGCACATGGAATTCTGATTGAGTCAAATTATATTATTTAGGCTAATGCACCTTCAATTCTTCAGCTCGGCAATGTCCATTATTCCAGCAATTAAAAATAAAACTAGATCAAACATATCACAGTGTTCACAAACGACTATAATTAGTGACAACTATTATTACATTACAAAGCAAACGTTGCAACACGCTAAAAGATAAGAACGATAGGGGCGTAACGCCTTATCACACACATGTGTATTCATAGACATGTGGTCGCGTACTGTATTTGCGCTGACGGTGACCATCAATTTTCACCCGTCTTTCGATTGGCGTGCGAGTCAAAAATTGCGGTTGCACTGGTTACGGCGACCACAGGTGAAATTTCTTGAACAGGTGTGGAGCCATAATAATAATTCGAACCTCGCTCAGATCACTTTCCAATGTCGATAAAAAAAGGGTCAAAAACGCACCGACGTGTTCCATCATCGGATGTGGTCTTCCGAATCTGTGTGAAATTGTCACATGAGACACTTTCGCCGTTGATTGGCATGGATGTATAATACCAATACATATGTATATGTGATAGTGGTGTGCCCCCCCCTATATTATCTAATACAAAATCTGTAACTTAATTTATATAAATTTAATTTTAAATCTGTAAATATTTGTGGGTATATATTTTTAGCGCATTCAGTTTAAGAACCACACTACACGGTCCTCCCATCGAAAAAATGCCGCCCCCAAGCAAGTGCCACCCGAGGAATGCCCCCCCCCCACATAACCCTCTAGCTACACGGCTGGTATGTGATTATGTAAGCATTAAAATGAGCGATGAAACATAATGTTTTTATTTTGTGCTGGAGACTGCACAATCATGCTAAATTATTATTATTATTATTATTGAAACACATTTTTGTGATGCCGAAAAAATGGTTCAATGTACAGTTTATTTTACAAAACATAAATTATACCGATATACAATAAATATGCCAAATTAAGAAGAGTCGTAAAGCCTCGAATTTGTGAAATTTCTACTTCTTCGTGGTTGAGTTCGTGAGTGAGTTATTGATGCGCCATCAATTGTTAAGTCTTTTATATCCTTTGATAAAGACAAACGGGAATTAATTCCAATGTAGGAACCATTATGTGTTTGTTTAACTCCGCCTCCAAAACCTCTCTTAGTCAAAGCGTAACTGCCAAGGTGGTTATTTGTGGGCGATAATTACAAAGATGCCCTCATTGATCAGTAATTTGCACAGGATATTTATAAAATTAAAAAAATTATCGATTATGAAAGTAACTATTGGTTAATTAAAAAAAGTACTATTTATTTTACAGGCAATTAATTGATTTTTTGCACTACTCGGCTAAATAAAAAATTACAAATATATTCGAATAATTGAAAATTACGAATACTTGAGATTCCTAGTCTATGTTTATTAAATAGGGTTTAAAACATTTTTATGTTGTGATAGTTGACGGCTTTTATGATGAATAAAACAGTATTTCCTAATTAAGCAGGACTACATAGTAGAATATTAGATGGACGCTATTTGGATTATTGCTAAACGTTGAGCTCAACTCTACAAACCTATACGGATATGATTACTCATAGATAAGTGATTGATAAAACAATGGGGTTAAGGTTTGAGCGATGAACATATTATTAAGTCGAAAATCTATGCGGATATTATGCAAAATTCTTGGGTGTTCTAAAATTCTGATTTCATTATTGTTTTGTTTAGACTTACCCTTGTAGGTGTAGCTTTTTAGTGGGCCTTTGTTGCAACCACTGTAGAAGTAAGTGGTGAGTGGTAATAAGTATCACAACGCTCTAATTTACACATATATCGTTAGGGAAAGGGAGGAGACTACACGTATTTTGGACATGTATGTATGTATGTTTAACAACAGTTTTTTTCCCATTTCTCGAGAAATAAGAATTCTCGTCTTCATTTTTGAAATTTTTCGAGGAATTTTGATGACTGAAAAAATGTATTATATTTAATACAGTATTGCAGATATCTTTATATAATTTATATATGTCGAATATATTTACTGTTATTTTTTCGATTTATGCATAAAAATATTATTATCATATTATAGTATGTAATTGAAATATAAAACAATTAAAAGAATGGTAAAACATTGATAATTTAATCTTAATATATGTATGAATTAATATTACATACATTATCACATATTATTCTTAAAATAACCATTTAAAAACACATGCTATCTACAGTAGAATCGGATATCCTCGTTTTTTTTTTGTAAAAAAATTTCGGCCCTGGAAAAATTTCTCTCGTTTTGTGTCGACGTTGGTTTAATCAATAATAAGGCTTCAAATAAGCACGAATTCTTTCTTTATTAATCTGTAAGATGTTGGGTTTCTTACACAACTCTCTGTAAGGCTGAAAGAAATTTCTTTATCTAATTGTTGAGCCAATGATAAATTTTCAATTTCTAATGTTTCAATGGAGCCGCGAGAGTCCTTAGAATTCATCGAGAAATGTGCCTGTGTCTAACATTATAAATCATATTCATGTTCACTGTTAAATGATTAAATGGGATATTATTGGGCCGGTCGGACGAGGCACCACCGGCCGTCATACTCCCGTCAAACAGTGTTGTCAGTGTGCCACCTAACTTGTGGCTAATCAAATAAATCGGCCTCACACTTTTTGATTTTATTTGCTAAATATAATATTTTTATTAATTCTACATTTGATGCAACAATGTTTTACACAAGCAAGCGTTCTTGAAATAATCTGACAGACTTAATAAATATCATACTTAATTTCAAATCAATTGGATTGTAATAAAAATAATATATAAAAATATGTATCAGGTTTTATTCTTTTCCCAAAAATTAATTGACTGAACGGTCCATTTATTTATATCAAGACTATAATTATTCTCGCATAAGTATATAAAGGTTAAAACATGTATGTATGCATTAATTAATTAAAACTGAAACATCTGCCCCATCCTACATTGCATATTTTAACCTTTAATATAAATTAAATGCATAATTTATATATTATATAAACAATTTTAAAGCACTTTTACATCAAATATGTTTTATTTACTTGTACATCTAAAAGCGTAATAAATATTAAAATAAATCTTAATCTTTATAAAGCGTATCCACTTAATTTTGTTTAGCTTTCAACGTGTATCGTAAATATTATAATTCTTAAATATAAAGGTATATACCTTTTTCCTAGAACACTCCCATGTCGGTCTTTATTTTGTAAACGTGATCTGTTTCTATATAAGTTTTTTTTATATTATTTTTTTTTCTTCGTCTTCTCGGAATGCTTCCATCGCATTTGTCACACCCCTCAGAGGTCCGGGTCCAGACCGACACATTTTGAATTACAACCTCTCAACGCTCCGCGACGGCTCTCAGGAATTCTTAGATCGCAGCAACCCTTTGAAAGAAGAAACGTGACGATAGATTCTTAGGATCGTTTTAAAAATTAACCGCTTTTGAGGTTAATCGGGCAGGTGTACCTTGACCGTCTGTGGTGACGCTTTATTACGCCTCATTCCATTATGTCATGACTGCTCTTTGTTTCATCATGATCGTCTAGGTGTCTAGGTGTCTAGGTCTTAAGCACACACTTCCACGTGCAAAAGATCGTTACGTTATGAGCAAATCTTAGAATTTATTACTTAATTTGAAATGATTTTTTAGCTTAAAAAAACATGTCAACATCAAAAAATTTGGACTTCGATCGTTTTGAACAGATTTTAGCCATAAATATCGCATAGCTAATGACAGCCTCGATGATCTGAGAAAGTTTACCTTGAGACATACCCACTTGAAAATTTTGTATTTCGCATGACATGTAAATTATCTACGGATAGATTCAAGTGGCTTATGGGACGTAGTTTTAAGATCTTAAAATTAGATAAGAAGCGTTTTGCTATTATTTTTGCTATCTTAGATATGCTGTCTTACTGTATCACTTTTATCATAGCTGAATATTTGTATTTGTGTAACAATATCTACATAATTTAATTGTTATTTAAAACACGGACACATTAATTCACGTTTGTTGAAATTTACGTGACTTGGAATGTAATACAGTGTTCTTACACGTAAATGTATATTATTTTATTTCACATTAAACAAATTTGCCTTGAAAGCTTTTCTAAGCAAGATGATATTTAACTTACTTCTTTTATGGTGTAAATTTGCGTTGTTATTTTACGTTTCGTCGATGAATTCTGTGGTTGTGAAGGTTTCAAAGAGGGTTTCAATTTTAAAGTATTTTATGAAACTCGGCGTCTCTTCTCAGCTTCCAGGTTTAAAATATTTATCGTGTAAGATTTGCATGTGGATTTGAGGTATTCTAATAAAAATATTGGAAACACCAGCTTTCAAGTATATATTTTTTCTAAATAGGTTTATTTCAATAGTATAAATAATTTTACAGACATTCTATTTATATATAATATACATGTTACTGGTTTACAACCATTTTTAAGTATACAATTAGTTATTAGCTTTAGCTATCTATATATATGTATACAGTTAGTTATTACAATCTGATAATAGTAGCTATTAATAGTCAATAATATCAGGTATATTGCTGAATTGATAGAGACGCCATAAAATAATTTGTTATCTCTACGAGCTAGCTGCGAATCGGGTGAAGATCGATATTATCAGTGTTCTCTTAGACCGTTTAGTAGAGAGGTTAATAATTAATGCTCTCGAAACAAAGAATTCTCATTTATGTATAACATTATGTTGAAATAAAGGAGATGTTATTTCGTCATCCCGTTTAAAAATAATTATGAACCGTCTATTGCTGACCAAAATTATGAGCGAGCGAGTTAATTATCTTGTATTGATATAAGATACTTGGATTTAAAAAGTATATCAGGGCTAAAATAAGTTTTAATTGCGTCCAAGAAGTACATAAATATAATATTATTTTTACGACATTAATTTGGATGTTAACTGATATTTTTTACCGAAAATGAATTATGCACTCTTTTAAATGAATATTGTGTTAGCGGCACTTTATAAGTCAGCCATGTCACTTATGGAAAATGTTTTTTTTTTATCGAAAATTAATCTTAAAAAATTAGATAACACTAATTTGTTTACGTTTAATCATAATGTACATGACAAATTGTCAATCATGTATGCCCTTTATAAAAACATATTTAACTATTTGTAATAACCTATTTCTTTATTTAGTTGTACATTCTACTACCGTTTTCTTGGCAACCTTTTTGATGCTAGAGCTCACCAGTGCATAGTGGCAACCATTGCCAAGAGTACACCCGCGCACTAAATCGTAGATAATATCAATTTGCCATATTTTTTTACTAATGTAATAACATTAAACAAGGAACCGAAAATTAAACTGTTAACACATTGAGTAGTGAGTTAAAATTTATACATTTATGTATTTTATTATTTATTTAATAATATTATTTTATATTGCGTAATATATTAGCAGATGCAATACAATAAGACTTTTATTAAATCCGTTGTTTTAAAATGTTACAAAAAATAAAACCATTACAAAATGTATATTTATAATACAAATATTAATTCAAATAATATATACTATATAAATATTAGAAAATTAAAAAATTAACTATTTTTTATGACCATACAATTTATATAGAATTTAGTAATCTAAAATGTTTTAATTAAATTTTTTCATCGACCCCCGCGCCCGAATCGACCTTTAACAGTGTATTATCGACCATTTTGGGGAACCGTTTTCAATTTATTATCATATTTTTGCTTCTTCCTGTAAATATTCGTCGATTTTATGCTATTTTTATATTGGTTAACATAGCCCGTTGATTATCGACATCCATGTGCATAAAATATAAGTCAATTACTTGTAAAAGCATATCCAAATATAATAAAAAATATGTATATATAAAAATATTTTACCAATAAATGTGCTGGAAATAAACCAAAATATAGATATGTTTTAAATCCAAGATAATGTTTATGCGTTTATTTATTATTATTTTCCATTAACACTTGTTACCTTTATTTACAAAGCATATTTTTTATCGGAGCCTATCATACTTGATCAAAATTACTTACTACAATCTAAGTCAACGGATGTTATAACATATTTAATCATTATTAATAAACCTTCTGAGTGATTGCTATTCGATATAATTTATATACATTTTATGTGAAGTATATTTATCGTCCATAAAATATTGTCAATCCAATTATTCTAATACATACACGTGTATATTTTACCCATAAGGGAAATTGATACTTCAACGTCTCACACGCAAACCCTATACCCATCCAAAACAATTTCTACCTTCCCACCAATCAATTTATTCTTATTATGTTACGAGACGTGTCTTGGCGATCCTTATTCAACACATTTATGCTGTAATGCGTAACGATGAATCGATCGATATTCGTTAACCCTCCGAGGGAATTTCCTGCAAAATCAACTATGTGGATACCTGACATAATGAGATTTGTTTACGGGTCGCCATAGTAACGCATCAATGCGTCTTGTTAAAAATAGGTCACTATACCATATATTTGGTACGCGAATTCAACACAATCGTGGGAAGTCGAAGGAAAACTTGTTTTTTTTTAATTAAATAAATAATCAGTCGAGTTTTGCGTGGGTCGTGTAATATTGACACATTTCTCGGTAAGTGTTTGATTTTGGAGAAGTGCATGTTTCGCAATACTTCCAATGATCTGATGATCATTGTTGCACAAAGGTGTCGTTCGTTCACCCTGTCGAGTTGCAAATTTTAGTCACACTTCGGTTCAGTTCGTTTTGATGTTGACGAAGTAATGCATACGCTACTAGCAAAGTGTATAAATAAGGCGTTTTATGTATCGTCTAATTGCTTTTGAATAGTTTATTCTATGAATTATTTGTTTACTGTATTCTTATACCAACGAGTCAAAGAAAATGTTTCTAATATCAAAAGCTTTCCAATGATGCATAAAACATTTTCTTCGAAATCATTAGTTTTTCTGTGTTATTGTATCTCTACGTAAATATATTAAAAGCGAAATTTTGTTCTTAGGTCAACGTTTCGACGGTCCCTATGGAAATTAGCACAACTGTAAAGAGCAAACAGGGGAGTGATGTAGAGTAAAAAAATAAGAGTTTATATGTTTATGAATATATTATAAGATTGTCACAAATATAGTTAATTATATACATATATATTTAATATTATACTATTTGACTTATACCATTAGTATAATATTAAATCCTTAGTGTTTTTAAATTTCTATTGTATCTGAGAGATCGGAATTAATAATAATTATTATTTAAATATAATTCTGATCGATTATTACATATTAGGGTTTCTTAGATTTTCTTTATCTCACTGATGAATATCGTACATAGAGACATACTAAATTGATTGTAAGCTGTAGTAATTAATTATACAATGTCATTGATTTACATACTTTGATTTCAGTCTGGTGTCTCACTACTCACTTAGTAGTTTTAGATTGTGTTTATCACATTGTAACGTATGTAAGGACTGTCATATTGCAACCGAAAATTTACAATAAAAATATACTGAGAAGGGCAATATTTTTAGCTCTGCCAAGGTGACCAAATTTTGAAAATCTCAAAGGAGGAAAATAAAAATGTTTTTACCTATCTCTTCCACTGTTCATGAAACAGCACTGTCCGGTGTCAAATGTAACGTGTTTATTTCAAGAACATGTTAACTATATATTAACACATTATTTACACATATGTTAAATTTAGCTTTCATAAAGTTATTATTTAATGAAAGTTTTTACATCCTTCACCTCTCATAATATCATTCAATATGTATTTCTCATAATATCATTCAATATATATCTTGTCTTGCGGTATTAATATAACATATGTAGTACATAGTTAAAAACACGTTTGAGAAAACGACTCAGCGTATAGAACTTTATAATTATTGCAGTAGTTTTTATTGATATTTATGAGTTAAGTGATGTATATTTTGTGCAATAAGCAGGGACATATAAACATATTGAAATATTAAAGAAAACGGCCAACTTTTGCCCTTCCCCCATGTGGAAAAAGCGGAATTGACATACCTGGTTCTAAAACAGAAATTCTGGGGTTATCCCTCAAAGAAAATCTAAAAAATCAGTCGAATCCATTCCGAAAATATTTTTTAAATATCATTTCAGTGAAATCATATCGGTATACCTTTCCACCAGTAGATACTATATATTTGTACTAGTGAAATTGTAATTTATTTGACAGGTGCCAGTAAAATTATATGATTTCAACTTTTCTATACATTGTTGTTATATTAGATTTACATACTTATTCTTATTTAGTTTCATGCGATGTATAAATGTTATGGTGAATGTGTATTTTTCGGTGAAGTTATATTTTCACTAGTGAATTCAAATATATTTTTACTAGTGAATATAAAATTTTACTGATTGGCGTTAGTGATGTAATGGCTATGAAACTCAATTTGACAAAAGTTATATTTTACTAGCGAAAATATGATTTAACTGATAGACGCTAGTGAAATTATATGCTGTTCTAATATAATTATGAAACTCAATTTGACAGTTGCGAAAAGTACATTTGCTGTTCAAACCCAATTATTATAATTAGTTTCAGAACAAATTAAGACAGCTCATCTTTCAGGGGAAAATAAGCTGAAGAAGTACAGACTCGCATATGCTTCATGATTTGTTTGCACTTGAATATTACTTCTGATATGAAAGTATTGGTTCAAATATATTCAAACAGAATTTTGGTCAATATGAGGACACATAAACAATGATCACTTCTGAGAAGAGATAATTGTTTTTTGCGCTTTCCTATTGGTCAAAATTCGGTTTAATGTGAATTTTGAATAGGGACGCGCCTTGAATTTGCACAGAAAAATGCATCTTATTTAATGAAATATAAATCTGAGTGAAATTTTAATAAAAGATCAATGCTTGGCCAATCACCCGGAAGCGACCATAATGGTTCCGCTTATAAAATGATACACAGAAGACATGATCTTGCTACATTAGATTAGTTTTACATTAATAGTTGGGGCTTAATAATACAGCCATTGGCCTAAATAAGTTATTAAGAAAAAGGGTATAAAACAGGGCTGTGGAGTCGTTAAAAAAAAACACGACTCCGACTCCGACTCCGATTCCGATATTTCCCAAAAACACGACTCCACTCCGACTCCGACTCCGACTCAAAAAAGTTAAATTTTATCAGGTATTTTTGGTGTTTTTCTACACGTTTAATATTCATACGCTATACACATTCATTATTACGCAATTAAAAATTCATAAATTTCATAATTTAAAAAATGCTCGGAGTCGCTCATTTTTCACGACTCCGACTCCGACTCCAACTCCGGCCAAAACACCACGACTCCACGACTCCAACTCCGACTCCGACTCCGACTCCACAGCCCTGGTATAAAATATTAAATTCTCGATACAGATACTTAAAGAATGGCCCCTTTCCTCCAACTGGATAAAGTTAAAATGACGTCCATGGCAGTAAGCTCTTTAAACTTTTATAAAATAAACAATATTAAAATAATTTAATAAATTAATACTAAATGTATATTATAATTTTAAAATTCATATGATATTAAAAACATGCATATCTTTCCTGGTTTATTCTTATTACCTGTATTTTTCATAGTTTTTAGTTTTTTTTGTCTTGGAAATAAATTGTTCATTTACAAGCATATTTAGTAGTGCATTAAACTATCCTATAAACATGTGTGTTAAAATTATTAGTATTTATAGCTTAGTTACAATTTTCAATTCTATTTTTATATTGATCAATTATTTATTGCACAATATAGACAATGTGTAAAATGTTCAAATCAAACATATTTCAATAACAAACAATGATACTACATACATATTTCCTTATGTTTTTTTGTCATTTAATTGTGTATTTAATATTTCTGCGACAATTGTTCACATAGCACAATTTATATTAATATTAAAAATAAATGTGTAACACTTGCATAATGTGTTTGAAAATATAATTACACCTCAAATGCAATTAACACACGTGCTCACGTCAATTATTAAACCGTTAGGCCAATTAACGAGCATTTGTTATATTTTATAAATTAATTTGGTTTGAAACTTGGCTATTTTTGTTGCGATCGACAGGTGTCACTAATTCATTTTTTTATTGTTCATCACTACATTATTTTTTATATATCAAAAATTAATATAAAAATGCTTTAATGATCTATCGCAACTACCCAGTTCTTATTAGTCAGGCATGATTGAATATTGCCCGTGTGAATTGTACAAAAAAAAGCACTATGTATGAGAAATTTACAATTTCATTTCGATAATCGGTTCGGAAACTATGCTGTTTTGTATTATGCAATGCTGACAAAGTGTATGTCTTTCGGAATGCTGCCTCAAAGTGGGTTATTCGTCCCACGTTTGCAAATTCAATACAAATCGTACGATATGATGCATAGAAGAAAGTGTCGTAAGCTTCGTATATCCTCCTTATCTTATTTGTTTTGTTATGGTTTTATGCCATGTTTGATTTCGCTATCGTTTTACAGTCTGGTCAACATTGAGGTGTGACTGATCCAAGTTGCTAAGCTCATTTTTTAGGAATAAGATAATAATTATTTAAATAATTGTATGTATATTTGTTATTAAAGGGGTTCCCACATATGACCGGAAAATGTTAATTGCGTTCCAAATGAACTGAGAGAACCCTATTTTTTATTTAGATCAAAATCACGGTCACGGTGATGTTTATAAACCACCTCGTTTATTTTATTCTATCAGGGGTTGTGCACCGGATTTCCGGCGTCACGTATCAGCAAACACCGAATAGGGTTATTTTTTACAAGACATGCTTGTTCCTGTAATTATTATACCTGTCTTCTAAAGTTTTACTTTTACTCAACAAGTTGTTGGTATTTATTTATTTTGTTATCACTAGATGGCGCTAGTTTCCGTAACTAAATATAATAATTTATTTTTGATATCTATTTTAATAGTTATTATATTTTGTTTCAATATATATATATTGAATAATTAACTATTGTATTTATAGTTTTTATTATATGTAATATATGTTAAAAACTGACATAAGTATATTATTCAAGATTCAATAAAAAAATCCCATTATTTTGTGAACTGATCGCAAGAATTGTTACATATTCCAGTCAAAGGTTGTCCGAACGTTTTTCAGATTTTTTTGAAGTGTATGTATTTACATTTTTCACGAATCTTTATTTGTATAGTTTATAACTGCGTTATATAAATTATATAAAATGTAATTTTTATGTTACACTCTTGAAAAATATCAAATAATGCGTTTGATTATGATTCTTAAATTAAACTAAAAATAGACATTCCAAAAAGATAATAAAAGGATTATGTGAAGCCGAATCAGAAAAAAAACAAATAATCTGTCAATAGTTTACAATTAATCGTGAATTAAAGAATTTGCGGAGCAAAATACACTATCATTATCCACTTGAGTGCCATTCAACTTCTATGTATGTAAATTGCTAAAGATTGTTATTGAGATATTGCGATTTTCTGAGCCGGGCTACTAGGAGCACATAATATGTAAATAAAAAAGGTTTTTCTTTTTAACAAAAGTACGCCTATGTTATTCCGAATTAAAGCGATTCATGAGCACATTTTTTTAAAAATACTTCGTTTGAAAGAAGTGTCATTGAAGGGCTGGTAATGTTAATACAATTTATATCTGAATATTTAGATTATGAGCCTGAAAACATGGAATTCATTTAACTCATGCCATAGATTTAATAAATTAATTCCGGTCATTTGTTACTGAAATTTATATATGTATACTTTCTCTTATGGCAAAGAAAAATCCGCGCGCTACGGTGATGTATACCTAATGTACACAAATAAATGTGTGAAACTAGTGATTTCAATTCTAAAAAAAATCATGAAATTATCATTACAATAATAGTCAAGTTGAAACAATATAACAAGTAGTAAAACATGTCACATAAGTGCTAAAATAGAAAAAAATAATGTATCAAATATTCATCATATATTAAAAAAAAAAATTTTTTTGTGCAAACATCATTTCCAGTTGCCAGTCAAAAAAATTGGCTGGCAACACTCATACGTTTAACTGTATTGATATCCGATTTATTGACAGACTATTTATTTTTGTTACTTGTAATACTTATTTATATATTGTAATTATCTTACTTAATATGAACTTTTTATTTGACAAATTTAAGGAGATATTTACATAATAAAATGTCGTTGTTCACTCGGTGTACATCACCGTAAAGGATTTGTATTATTCTTAAATTTTATATTAAATTAAAAAATGGTTATAAACCTGTAACTTGTATTTTATTTTGTATAAGAATAGCATCCATGACATAATCTTAAATATTAATTCATAAAATAGGATCAAATTTTTTCTCCTCCTGAAGTCATTTTCTACGTAATATACATACATTACTCAACCTACAAAGAAAAATACTATTACACATTATGACAAGAATTCCTTTTATGTACAATAGCTTAACACATTCCCGCCATAAATGATATTTGGGTCCCATAAAATACAGTTAACATTTCTTCAAATAAGAGCCCCTAAAAATATCATATGTATGTACATAAATCTTGATTTCTGCTGTACTATTTCTACGCTGGAACGGTTTATATTCCGGCAGTTGATTTACAATAATAATAATAATAATTTCTGCTTTCCATATTATGATTTACACATTGTTACAATTTACAATTCACAATAGCACCATGTTTAAATTGTATTTAAATTTAATGTACGCCTGCGAGTGTTTTGGAATTTCTCGTCTAATGCACTTATCTTACCCGAGTACGCGTGGTCCAATTTGCATACAATTTACTTCTCAGGGTGATGTTGTTTTCGACGAAAATTACCCATGACTTATTCATGAAGTTGAATTATATTATTGTGAGTGTTACTTTTTTAATTATGTCTCGTTTCGTTGGCAATTCAGACGTCTCCATCTCTTTGTATATATGTACATGACATAAAATAGGCTTATTCAAGAATTTTGATGTGGTTTACATCATTATCCCAAGAACGTTTTGGTTTTATTTTATATTAATATTGTAATGATGTTGGTGTGTAAAAGGTTAATGTGTTTTTTCCCGTGTTTTTCTTTGCTGTTATAGTCGATTATCTCTCAAACGGGTTTCCTTGATTACTCACAGCAAGCTTGAAATAATTCTATTGTATCGGACGATGGTTACAATTTAATCCTATTCAATTTTGCGCAATACAAACATTGATTGTTGTTAAAACAACGTATGTTCTGAGTAAATATTGAACAGAACAAAGCGACATAAATAAAATATAACAAATATGTTTAATCTAATCCTAAATATGTTAGAATAGCATTGTTGTATTTTATAAAATCATGCAGACTAGATCGAATATCAATATAACTTTAAAACAATTAATAATAATATGTACTTATATGTACATACATATATAATTATTCAATCGCGATTGACTTCATGCGTTACACATTTTTTTTTTAATATTGTAATTATTAACAATGTACAAAAGGGATTGTTAATTGAATTATAATTAATCGAACTTCATAAAAAAAAATGTTTTTTTTTGTAAATTTATTAAAAACCATTTTTTATACAATAAATAATAATGAAACTTTGTGCGGAAAAATACTATTTGTATTTAGAGGTAATCTCACTTCACTGATTTTTTTTAGATTATTTTCGACTTATTTATACTACACGTTAAATTTTTTTATCAACTAGATATCTTGCAGTTTATTTTAAGAAACTCATTCACTGTACTTTTAACTAATGTCTTTATTTGTTTATATTTTTTTGCTTTTTAATATCGATTATTTAAAACCTCAATTAAATAAAAAAATATTGCATCATTTTTTTGCGACACAATTCATAATAATCACCAAGAACAATAAATATGTAGTTTTTATTAAACCTTGAAAATGGGACTGAGGACCGGATTCAATATATTATTTAACACATAATTGAAAATAATAATATTTAACACATAATTAAAATAAAAATAATTTTGGGGTTCAAATGTACCCCACTTAGGGATGGAAAGGCAATCTCAATTATTATTTCAAAAATCACGATCGTTCGGCAAAAATAAAAAAATATGACAAAGTATTGTTATCGAAATACTTCTATAACTTAATGTTTCGAATATTATGCACAAAACTAATCATATAGTATGTATATTTTTGCAATAAAAACAAAATATTCACATAAAAAGTGACTTGTTCTACTTTTTAAATGAATTTCATTTAATGCCAATATGCCATTTACTGTAAAATACGTGATATAAAATACATAATTTGGACTAGAGAGTGCAATTTCAGGCACATTTATTTAAATCGCACCATGGATTGGCGCATATGATTTTTTTTAAAGTAAAGTTTACCGGGCATCGGGGAACACTATGGCGTAATGGCATATTTATGTGCCGGGCACCGGTGAACGCCATGTCAGTTCGTGTTAAGCTTGAAGTAAATGTTTTGAATTTACTTTTTTATGTGGCATAATCAAACTTCCTAGTGAGAATATTCGTATTTTTGTTAAAAAAATCTTTCTATACTGTTTTTTTTCATAGTCAACAGTATAACGACCCGATATTACAATTTTATCCGTTGTTTATACAATCTACTCCAATAAATAAACATAAACAACGATAGTTTGAATCATTTCCTTGACCCATGCAGAGGCGGTGAGCGACCGGTTAATGTTGTCACTTTTACATCCTAACGTTTTTTGGTATGTATTTGGAAAATTATCGGGCATTGGCGTCATTGAACAATTATCTGCATACGTATACGTATGTTTTAAACTAATTATGCAATGTTGCCATTTCTTGACACCGTATATCAGCTAATAAAATTCCCGTTCGTGACTCATTAAACAGCATATCTCTCGCTCGATAACGCCTAATCTCGAATTGCGTTATTGCGATTCGCGTTTTCGATCTCAGTCGCGGTTGTGCCACCGGCCAGGTAAACAAGACAACAATAGCTTGTAGAGAATACATCAGAAATACCAGAATTGCCGCTAGAGCGAGCAACAGGTGAGCGTGCGAACGCCCCTCCGAACGGGGGCCCCCAGAGCCCCCCTACTACTTCTCTCTCCGTTTGACTCTTCAGTACGCTCACCGAAGTGAACGATGACGAACCTCTGCAGATCGGATGCTGCGAATCGTCTGTCGAACCTCGGATAGAACCAACTCTCTCCAAGTGCTCAGCGTACCGTGAAATGTCCTTGTGCTAGCTATCAGTGTTGTGTTTTTGGTGAGCCATGAAAGACATAGGGCCCAGGTGCGGGGAGCACGTAGCTGGGAGGATAGTCAGGCTCTTCGGATGGAGGCAGAGCTATCCGGTGGAGAAGCTTCAGAGGAGCATACAACCTAGGAGGGGATCGGTGAGAATTGTTTGTAAATCAGAATTTCTGGGTGCGTTCAACTTGTCGGACCTTAGTTATACAGACGTTTCTATTAATATGGGACGCTTTTGGAATGGGTCATCTATGAAAAAATGTGTAAATATATGTGGAAGTTTATCTTTAACAAAAATGCTGTAACTCGCATAACATCAATGGAAAATCTCATATATTATTGTTTCATTACAATAAAAAAAATATAAATATAATGGAATATGAAGACAATTCTGTGAACATTTAGAAAAAGCAACCTATCCATGTTTTTGAATAGGTTAAAAAAAGTATTACCCAGTAGCGGATTAAGCACTTGAGAGCCATCAGGCACAACATAATTTTGGAGGCCCTCTTTTTCGAATGATAAAAAAGCGCTACAATTTTTTTTAGAGATTTTCATATTACCTATACAAAACATATTTGGCTCTAAATGTAATTTATTATAATCACATATCTCGTTATTAATATTGAGGGCGTTTCAATTAAAGCATTAATTATTTATTCATCTAAAAAATATGGAATTCAATAACAATAAAAGTAAAAATATAAATGAAATGTAAAAATTTAGACTAAAGGGGAACTTTCCTTGCGTTTAACCGTTTAAATGCCGTGAGGACGCCGGTGTCCGCTTACGAACGGCGACATGAATGCCGCTAGGACGCGGGTGTCCGTTTCTATTTTTTTTTTTAATTATGAAATTATGTTTTTTTTTATATTTCTATACTTTTTGTGTATTCACTTGCATAGATTGGATTTAATTTGTGTAATCAAAGTATATATTTCTCTAGCTTCTTATACTAACAATAAAATGTATTTTTGAAAAATATCTATGCAGTGAAATTTTACATAAACCTTTTTTTAAATATAGTATTATCTAATATTTATTTATTTATTTAAATTAAATCAAGACCATCGTAACCTAACAGGTTACCCCAATGCGTCACGATGGTCAAATGCATGTTTTTATTTGTTTATGTATATAGAACATGGTCTAGAATCTAGAACCAAAGTTTTCACTACGACGACGAATTACTTCTAATAAATAAGGATTGGTTAAAGTATATTAAAATCGAATTTTGGTTAATAGGAGAGCGCAAAAACAATTATCACTTCTCAGAAGTCAAAAATTAACGTCAAAAGCAATAAAATCGTGTCGGCGTCGTCGCAGTGGGAACGCTCGGTAACGAGCGTTCCCACTGCGACGGCGACGGCACGATTTTATTGCGTTTGACGTGAATTTTTGTCTTCTGAGAAGTGATAATTGTTTTTTGCGCTCTCCTATTAGTCAAAATTCGGTTTAGATGTACTTAATTCAATTCTATTCAAGATAACCAAGCGTCCCCAATCCGACAGTGACGACACGATTTTATTGTTTTTGACTTCTGAGAAGAGATAAATATTTTTTGCACTCTTCTATTAGTCAAAATTTGGTTTAGATGTTTTTCATTTAATATCTACTTCTTAGAAGTCGTAATATTATTATAAAAAAGTCATAAAACAAACACTGAATTTAATTTTGTCCCTATAATAAATAGTGGTTCATACAAAAAAAATCAGAAATATTTTTTTAAAATATACTGATAAAATCAGCATTTTTGGTATACACCGCCTAATTTCGCTTGGCATTAAAAGGGTTAACTTGGAGAATTTATCGATAATACATTCATAATCTAACGTTTGAATAACGCCATTTTTAATAAATACCATCGATAAATTATTTAAATGCAATTGATTTTTCAACTCTAACACATTGAATACCGTATGCATACATTTGTGCGTTTCAAAAACCGTGCGTTGCGTCCGTGTGTACAAATTGTGCTTATCGTCATTTCAACTACACCTAATACAGCGTATTTATACATTTAGTGCGCTGGCCAAGGATGTTACTAATATTATATTAACTAAGATATTTGAAAAAAATTGATACCCGAAATTCCAGAGGCTTAAATTATGTAGATAAAATGTAAAAATTTGGACATTTTATAAAATATTTTAGTTGTGAAGTCACTCTTGTTGCTCATCAATCGAATTTTTGATCTGATTTTCAAGACGACTTCATAAAAGGGATGACAAATTGTGTATATATATATATATATTTTAATAAAAGCTTCTCTTTTTTGCTTAATCAACGTTGATTCCACTCATTCTCAAAATCTAATTTTATGTATACATATTCTAACGATAAAATAAACAATGCCACACGAATTTAGAGAAATCATATATTATGTAACATAGACAATTATCATTAGTGACCTCTTATGAGCAGAAAAGAAGGTCGATCTAATCAAGATAAGTCAAAAATCGCAGTCAAGGGATTTCGATTGTCGGTTCAGGATGTTCCAAATTTTCCAAAACAAAACAATAATGAGGCCTTGACAGTTTCACTGTATAATATAAATTAAAACGTATGTAATTATCGCATGATTCTGAGCTAGCATAGGTGGACTACGTAGCATTCTCACCGTCTGTATGTTAATTAACTCGAGTCTATTTAAATCATACTCCCATGGCGCCCTCATGAATTTATTCATCTCATTCTTTCTGTTCTCGAACGGTTCCCATGCGATTATTTTTTTCCTCGAGTCGAGGATTTGCGACGTCGGATTACTAAGTGTGTGGAAATTTGCTTTTTCGAGCTGTAAGTGCGTGCACTATGGTGCAGTTTGTTGCTATGAAAAGTGGTCGTTTACAAAGCAATGTTTACACAATTGCTGCATAGCATTTTAACGGCTGGAATGTATGTATAGTTATGTTTCGACTGCGGTTGTAATGTTTGAACAATTCCGATTTAAACCCGACGAATGTATGTTTTGATAATTTTTATTGCAGGTAGCTTATGTGCTCGTTGTTAACATAATGTTGACTATGCGCTGTATAACTTTTATGTTGACGTTGCACTTTAGTACTACAGTTAAATATTCAAATGTATTAAACAACATTGTTAAGTTCCCTTGAAGTCTCTCCCTTGTCATGGAATAAGGCTAATGTTCTGACATTTTTTCTTTATATTTTAGAAAAATAAGTTTAACAAATTATTTTATATCGGTTTTAAAATAACATGTTTCATATATATTATATATACATTTAGAAAAAATATTTTATAATAAGTAAAACTGCTCTTATAAAACTAAGTAAATATGTATTTAATCATTGATATTTACTTTAAGGAAAAAATGTAAAAAGTAATTTTAATACCCTATTTTTAAACTTTACGGTTGGTGAGTTAAGTCTCTTTTTTTACAGTTTCATTGACTAGCTTTATAATTTAATTTAAAAAATATTTTTTTTGCGAATGATCCTGAAGTAATTATTTAAGGGTTAAGGTATGTTTTATATATTTGCTTTCTTATTAATCGAACAAATGATAATTTGCGATAAGCAAATCCACTGATAAAAATAATATTGTATATTGATTGTGCATCATCCGTTATTGTAATATAATATAAAGGCATTTTATATAGGTAAATATAAAGAATATTGATTTAAATTTTAATTATATTTAATTATCATTTAATGGGCAAAAAATTGCCTAATTCATGAAAAGTGCAAGTCTGTTGCTTCATTCATGAATTAGGCCAATTATCTGCCGAGTGCATGCATTAAGCTATCGAGATAGTAGCTCTCTGGTGTGTTTTTTGCAACTAAGTCAAATGTAATTTTTGTCGTTTATTGAATGGTCCAAATTGTTTGAATAGTATTTCCGTTAAAAATAGTGATCCATGTACTTCTACTTTATCTGATCGTATAACTGATACCGGATATTGGTAATTTAATGAAATACAAATATTAACTATAACAAGTTTTTCATGTAACTGTTGGATAGGTTAGGTGCTTGCGAGCCTTGCTCAGAACAGTGAACACCCCATGAGTAACTCTTGCTCGCTACCGTTTTCTCGTACCGTCGTCATATAGTTCTGGCCTTTTATTGGCATTTTAAATGAAGATGAACACCATAAAGTTAATGATTTATTTATTTTTATATAATGAAATGACAATTAGTCTACTTATGAAATACACCACGGGAGTGCTCATATCTACAAATCCTGCCGAATTCACGCATCCGGCAGATAATTTGCCTAATTCATGAATAAAGCAACGCGTTTGCACTTTTTATGAATTAGGCAGATTTTTATAATTTCACTATGTAACATATACAACTGTATATTGTATTTATTTTCAATGCTTACGCGATATAAATGGTCATTTATTCGCAAAATATAATCTCTAGAAAGTATGTTATACGTTTATTTATAAACAATGTCATTTTAACATTAACCCATTCTCAGTCATATAAATTGCTGATAATTTCATTATTGTTTATTGTAAAAAATGTTATCGCACATTATGTATCTATAAATGTACTTGACCCGCTACACTTGTTCGGTTTACTGGCGACCGCGCGTCTAGCTCATTTTATCGCGCTGTGCGCTCACAATCGCACAATATTAACTAAAGTTGCACACTCCGCTGTTTTCAAAGACATACACACTTCCCGTTGCTTGTTACTATTCATTTCAGCGTGCGTAAATATTTAAATTTATGCGTTCGACATCAGGACCTCTAGGTCTCTGAATCTGCTATATCATCATTCCGACCGTTAGCGTATCCGCAATCCGCTCAGGTATAATTGCATACCCAGTGTAGTTTTATTGTAATTTTGCTTGCGCGTACGTTTCGTACGTACGCAGATAACCCAATGCACGCTAGTTTCCTCCGTCACCAACGATAAGAGGATGTCGTTTTTATTTTTATTGCCATTCGAGGCAACCTTGTACCGAGTGGGTCAGCGATAAAATACAACACAGCGTATCGCAAATTTTCTTCTGGCGAATAGCAATCTAATCGCGTTCGACACGAAAGCGAGAGAAAAAGAAAGGCGCAGAAGTACTTGTTTTCACTGGGAAAATTTGCAACTTACTTTTTCGACCGATTTTAAACGCAGAGTTTAATATCTGCAAAGATATAAAAAGTGTGACCAAAGCTACCATCGTGGAACGCAGATAAAAAATGTTGTAAAATTGTACGAGATGGTCCTTTATCTTTTTATATGTTAAATAAAGTAACATGTCATGTTAAATTGATTAAGAACACAAACGCTCGTGTCGTTCCACGATCATGCCAGTAGTTAGCGTCTTCAGTATCAAGAATATCTTGATATTATCATCCATCAACAGGTACTTTTAAAGAACATGTTTGTATATAGTTTGTTATCTTGGTATTAATAAAATATGATTTATAAATAGTTTTAAATCATAATATACCTCAAATACTTCAAACCTGATATTAAAAACAATCCTGACACATGTTTCAGCAGGAAGGAACTACATAGAATGATCTAACTCATCATAATTAAATTTGCATGTACAATACAGACCAATAATAAAATATTCAAGGTAAAATCATCTGTTACAGAAAATACCGGTACTGATATTACTTAAATAAAAAATAGAAACAATAATTATAATTAAAATTATTTATATATTTTTTTCATAAAATACACAGATATAAAAAAGCACTATATGTGTTTTTTATAATTTGTGAATTATAAGTGAGTAGGCGTTTAGATATTTTTTTATGGTGAGGTTTGTGTATTTCATATCATTGATGTTTTTGTATTTCACATCATTGAGGTTCGTAACAATCAGACTCAAATTCAATGCCAGCCATTGAAAAAGTCCACAGCTGCACAATATTAACTCGGAAATATAAGTAATTTCTGCAATTAAATTTTTTACAGTACTGGTCGATTTTCTACCGACCACTGCCGTGCTTGCACACATACACTGAAGCATTTGGGCGCAATAGTCGTGTAACTTATCTTTTTTCGCTGCGTAAAATATTATAACTTTTGAATTAAAAATAATTTTAAAAAAAATATAAAATTTTGATATAAATTATGTTAAAAATGCTGGTTGTTCTGATTTTGTTTCCATGAAAATGTGTTGCGCGGTGTCTTTTGAAGATAAAAATGAATATTTAGTTAATTTACGGCACTTTCCTGTTATTGGGGATCAAAATTATTGTGAAAAATATTAATTTATTTATATATAATTATATTTTAATTAAAAATGAACGCCTTTAAACTGCCTCGTATCGAAACAGGTGCCGTAAAATTCTGATCAACACTCGCTGCCGCTCGTTCGCACCTAACCTATTTAAATTTGAATACGTATTTATGTAGTGAACACCCCATGAATAACTCTGCAACGAATCTACTTAAAAATGCCATTTATTGTATATATTTAAATTAAATATTTTTAAAAAATAAATTTTCCATCTAATAATAATTATTTTACTTAAACCAAATTTTGCTACTTGTTTATTATCACGGCACCGTGCTTGAATTAACCAATATACCGTTATAACATTAGCTTAGGCTAGGTTTGGGTTTGAACAGCAAATGGACGTTTCTGGCTATCGCTCGCTCACACATAACCAGTTTAAACTTTAAAATGTACAGGCGGCCCTCCACTTTCGCATATAATTGGTTCCTGAAAATGTGTGCGAATGTTGAATGTTCGAAAGTAGAGGGAAGTAAAAAAATTGAAATTGTGTGTATTTTAAAATATTTATTTATCAAGTAAATATAAGATGTTTAAGAGGCGTTTAAGAGACATGTTTAAGTGGGGTTTGCGGGTGTTTCCTTTGAAAAGTTATCAAGAGTTAACTGTTCACTATTCTTTCATATAGTATTTTATAACATGCTATGTCTTTATTGATCGCCCTACGCACTTGAGTATGCGTTCACCATTGGGATCACAATCTTCTATAATATTTAAAAATTTGTCAAGATGCGTGAAAGCTTCATTCATATTTTTCATTGTTAAAGAGTTTTCCAAACAAAACCTGTCTCATCTACATTAAATATTTGGCTAGAGGAATATTCTACATCTTCAATAATTTTGGATAATTAGGAAATAAATTCTTTTGCAGCATCTTTATCCGCATCAGCCGATTCTCCAGTAAATTTAATCTTATGAAAAGAATACCTCATTTTAAAATTGTAAAACCAACCGTTACTTGCTTGAAAAAATCTTTTTAAAATCTTTTTTTAATCTATCCTTCCAATTTTTGGGCAAACTAAGAGCTTTTGCTTGAATAATTGACATACTCAGAGAGACATCTTTTTGATGTTAGTCATCGATCCACGATGACAAAGATTTTTCCATTTCATCCATTTTTTTGCCGTGTTTTCTTGGAAACATATCTTTAAATATTCTGGAAATATATCTTTAATTTCCACAATTTTGAACGTATTCCTTAATTATATTTTTATTTTACAAAATTGAACATATCGTAGACCTGTTTGTTTGTAGATCAACACTAAAGTTTATCCGTTTCTCACTCATGTTTATAATTTAAAAAAAAAAGTTTTTTTTTAAAATGTGCGAAATAGCGAATTGTGTGAAAGTCGATAGTCGAGGGCCGCTTGTATTTATGTAGCAAAACGTTGTTGGCCGCTTTCGGGCCGATTTTAGGGCCAAACGCGGCAGAGAGTTCATAACCATTGGTTTCTTAACAAGTATCTTTTTTATTTAATTTATATTGAGCTTCAAAATATTTAGTTAATTTGTGAAAAAATTAAACAAATTTTATTATTTTAATATTGATCTTATGCTACCCACATATTGAAAAACCAATGATAACATATTTTTAACATGTAAGCTAATAGTATAGTTTTCCTTTTAATTCAGAAGATATTATATTTTTTGTTATTCTTCTGTGTTACGGTGAAAAATGGATGAAGTCTACAGATACAATTCATTGTATTAGTAACGCCCAATGCATTGTTTAGGGCTTTCGATAGAATAATACATTTGGCGAACACCGTTTTTCATATTTAAAGTCGTTCAAAGACACTAGAATTATTTCCACTGATGTGTTAAGGGACTATCCTTTAGTGAAAAATCTTATCCTAAATTACAAAAAATATATAAACTAGTAGAGACAGATTTCTGCACAGTATGTAATGTATATACTCGTACTGTGCTGTATATATGTATACATACATTTATTGCTTTTATTTGTAGAATTCAATAAATTATATTTTTTTCATAATTTAATAGCATCATGTCATCTGTTAAATAAAATTGTAATCAATTTTATTAATGTTATCAATATTTATTAAATCTAATATTTTTCATTGAGACTTTCAATTTAGTAATCAAACATATAACATTAATCTGAATTATAGTGCCACGAACCAGAGGTGTATTCAGCAATGTCTGAAACTTACATCAGCTCTTAGGAAAGTCTACTTTAAAATTTGCGTAACCATTCCCAGCTAATAGTTTGAAATCCCTGACACAAACCAACCAACTCAACCGTCAACATTTATCACCTATTAATGGAATGTCGTTCCTAAGCAGTCAACCATTATCTTCGACGTTCTTGTACTACGACCGCAAACGCATTCGTTCTAGTATTAATGTTGGTCATTTAAAATAATGAGCCGGATCGTTTACAGATTCACTACAAAGGCACAAAGTTGCATGATCAATGTATTTTAATAAAACTCGACGTTGACAACTTTGTCTGGGTGGTTGGCGTGCAGCTCATTGATCAAAACAGGCCATGATATCATGTTCTACACTCCTTCTACTATAATTGTGCCGATTCACAATCTGGATACAGCAATTAAGAGTCGCACTATCCAGACGAAAAACCAGTGCCAAGCACCGTTGGCGCATTAATTAAATTACAGGCATGTTAATTATTTAGGAATGTTAATCCGTCGTGATTTACGATAGTGCCATTCTGCATCATGTTTTTAGTGTGTTTTTTGCTTTGAGCACAAAACGTGTTTTGTGCGTCTATAAACAATCGATTGGACTCGCGACTTGTATTTATTATGATCGAAAATGTCTGCATGGCACGAATCCGCGTAACTTTTACCGGAATTCCGTCATAATGGACAATTCTGCCGTAATTAAGTTCATACCGGACGACAATGGATAATGAGCATTCGTTTTTATTGTGTAATAAAATATTTTATTATAATTATACTTCCCGTCTCCAATAGGATCGAAAGTTGTCGTTGTGTTGTCTCTACAATCCAATGTGAATCTTGGTCTATTTGACATCACTTTTTCAAGGTTCATTCTGAGATCAGTTGTTAATTTTTTTTTTCTGTAAGATGCATGTTTTAGATATCGTCGATTTTAAAATTTATTCTTAGAAAAAATACTTATAATTACATTTGAATTATATTTTTATGTATGATTATATTCATATTAAACTGTAAGTATTTTAATATAAATCGTTAGAAAAAATGCTCAGTGATTTTTTTTACAAAATGTTTTTTTGAACTTTTGTGAATAATTGTTTGTTACATTCAATTTTATCATATTGTAGTATAGTCATATATTTATAATCACAAAAGAGCATTTAAAAATTAAAATAATATAACAACAAAAAATAACGGTTAAAAAATATGATTTTTTTATTTAAAATTTAGTAAAAAAATATTTTTTGAACACTACAATAATTGTTGTTTATTGTTATTTATTTTATTATTTAAATTGTAAATTTTATTATAATCGATAATAACAACAAAAATATATTTTGGGAAAAAAAATAATAAAAATTTCATATTTTCCATTTAAATGTAACAAAAACTAAAATATTTCCAAATCTACCATAATTTTGTGTGGTAAAATTAAAAGATTTATTATATCATATTTAAAATTAAACCTTACTGAAAAATACTAATCATATTGTATGAATTTATTATAATGAATGCAAAATTACATGTCGAATCAAAATGTTATCTTTGTGGAAAAAAGTAGAAAGTTTATTTATTATTTATTTATCAGCTTGGTTGGCTTATTACATTAAAAAAATATTACCAGTTATTTAAATGCTTGATAAAAATATATGGTTTATATTAAATGTTTGCGTTAATTTAAATGATTTTTTAAAAGATTTTAATTTGGATTTGAAATAAATTAAAACTTGTTATTATTTATTTTATCATGTCAAAATAATACAAAAATCAATTATTTTAGAATATGATGGGTAGTACATATTTAATTAATCAGACGCATTTTTTAAGACTAGATTAAAATTATGTATTATTATAAAAACAAAGCGAAATTTAAATTTCAAAATCAACAAAAACAATCACATTTTTGTGGATTTTGAAATTTAAATTTCCCTTTGTTATTATAAAAAATACATCATTTTAATCTAGTCTTAATTTTAATCTAAAAATACTTCTAATGAATTAAATATGTACTATCTATCATAATTGATTTTTGTATTATTTTTATCAAAGAAAACGTTTGAAAAATAAGAATTTCATTAAAACACCTATATAAAGAGAACTTGTTGTTAAATACTAATGTAATTTTACACATAAATCGAAATCTTATCTTTGTGGCAAAAAGGATGATATTGTTTTAGAATGTACTTGAGTTCAAATAATTTTGACTATAAATTTAATACTTTGCACTATAAAAAATATATTTTTGGAGTATGATAAATTCGTTTAGGTTAAGTTTTGGTTTGAACAGCAAATGGACGTTTCGCAACTGTCAACAGATGTAAAGGAAAACCGCACGCTAAAGTATTTATAGTGCAAAATATTAAATTTATAGTGGAAACTATTTAAACTAAAGTGCACCAAATTAAGTGCAAGTTAATCACACAAAATTTTAAATAGCGATTAGCAAACTATTATTTTATAGTATTTTATTTTGATTGAAAAATATAAATTAAAGTATATTGTCAATACGTTTGCTTAGATAAAATACAAAAATATTTTTAAATTATTGTTTATTATAATATATAGTTTATATTGAGTAATTTAAAGTAGTTTTTCAGAAGATTTGAAAATTTGATTATTAAAAAAGTTTGATTTAATTTTTTCTGTTATTGTATTAATTTATTTTTGTGAATTAATTAATAGTATTAATATATTAATATAGTCAAAATTATTAAAAACAAGATTTTGTAAAAATTAAATAAAATCGTTTTTTTTTGAGAATATTTGAAATTTTTGCATAAAAGTTACTTACGTTTTTTTCTAAAATATTGTAGTGATTTAATTTTGTAAATAAATTATTAATTAAACACAACAGTCAATAATCTCGATAATTAATATTTTGTAAAGAATAATATGATTTATTTGTATTGAAAATTTCGCTTTTTTTATTTAAAAAATACATAGTTAAAATCTATTAATAAAAACTCAGCTTCAAGTGCGTACTATGTTTCATAATCTACCATAATAAATAATAAAATTACAATTACATTTTTTGCGCTAATTTATATAAATTTAATTGTAGAAAATCTAAATATTTTTTAGATAAAAAAAATTGCGATAAAAAGTTGTAAAATTATTTTATTCCCGAAAATTCCGAAAATTTCCGAAATTCAACCATTTGTTAAATATTAAAAATATCTAGCTGATATTGTAATATATAAACATATTCCAATGAATGAAATGTGAAAAAATAGTAATATATTAACTTTCACTGTATAAATACTCAAATTTGGATGGGGTTACTTTATATTCCGGTCCTCGATCCCATTTACGAGGTTTCGGTACTCGCAGTTAATAAACAAAATAAATTTACAGCATCTCCAAAACCTTCACCACTAACCGTTTCTGATAATATTTTTTTTCCAGTTTATTCTAGATAGTGTAATCAAGTGTTAAGTAAACCGTAAGAGTAAAATGCGTACAATCATATTTTTGCAAAAGTTACATTATTAAGTCAAAACAAAAAGCCGCACGATTATCTATTGCGGCGTTTTAATAACCACAATCACCACACAATAGATAAGCCACACGGTGCTTATTTGGCCGTTATCGTGACACTAAACCATATTTTTATCCGGTGCATTGTGCCCGCAATGAATGTCGGCCACATTTTGAGATTTCTATTTTCTTGCTCCGAGTTTTCCCACGGCGCGTCTCATTGGGAAAATTTTAAAACAATTACACATTAATGTATGTAAGGCCGCAAAATCGATGAGACGTCAATCTCCGATAAAGACATTTAGAAACGTTTCCGAATTGAGAACAGCGACCGTGGCGAAATCACCAACTACTACCACTGCATTGACTTTCTCGAATTTTTTCAACATTGCCAGTATCGACAATTGCGGAAATTGTAATAAAAGCGAGTGTTGCTATTAAAATAATAAAATAATAACATCAACAATAACTCGAAGCCACGCAGGCGTAAATGATTCGAAATTGAATTATTCAAATATTTAATCATATGCATGGATTATATTAATTAATAAGTTATGTGATCGGAATTCGTTGCTATTATAAAGCCATTCACTTATTAAAATTTCATTTATTATGCTCGTCTCAGATTTCAACAAGCTCGGATCGTGAGAAGTTTAACAACCTCGTTAGACAATTAATAATTGAGATGGTTGTAATAAGCTTTTAGAAAGTCCTTGTTAATAATTTCATCGCAACAGTTACGTGTGATCCCGATAATTTGTTACAATTTTTATATATTTTTTTCTTTATGAAGATGATTTAAAATTGTATAAATGCATTCGATCTATTGCAGACTGTCTCTAAAGAATGATTTAAATTGTACATGGGAGATGGGCTAATTTTGAATCCCTAAATAATCGAATTGCAGCGCCTTTCTTTTAGGAGCGTTAGGATACGATTCACTGAGTTCTCGCAGAAAGTTATATATTGCTAAACATTTTTTCAAATCACTGAAGGGTGCTGTAGACAATAAAAATATTCTCGAGGAATTCCAGTTTTGGTTTCCGGAAGTCCTCGAGAATCACATTCGCGTTCTATTGTGACGCCCGTTAGAACCAGGACGTCTGCACTAGCTGACTCGCCTATGGATTTCGCCATCCAGCTCCATTATACGCTGGCATTGATCTATTTAATGTCAGCAACGAGGAGCTTGTCCAGTTCGTATCATTTAATTGTAATATTCTCTGATTTTTATCTTACTTCTTACTATGTATTATTTTTATTATATTTTTTGTGTACAGAAATAATAGTATGTATTGTATTTTAATCATTATGACGCATTGGGGTAATCTGCTGGTTCACGATAATCTTAATTTAATCTAAATAAAAATAATTTTGACTATATATTATTGATTTGCGCTTTTTTACGACACATCTGATTTTATCCATATGAGTGCGCTACAATTAGAGCAAAGTTTTACGTATTCCCTAAAAAAATTTTTTTCAGTATTGTTCAAAAATAATATGTATGTATATTACTCAATAGTACATTTCTCATTTCATTTAGAGTAATTTATCATCTGCTTTAAGCGCTAAGAAAAAAATCTTTTTTACTCAAAAATTATAATTATATTCTAGAGTCCAAAAATCAGCTCTTATTGAATTCAAAACATATAACGCTGTGTTAAAAACGATGAATTTTACTTAAAAAAATTGTTATTAAATATTTTTGGCCAAAATTAATAATCTGGGGTGGAACCAGACTCATTGTTTTTATGTATTACTCTTTGGTAACATCGAAATAGTACATTTGGAAACGTAGTTTTTTGATAAAGTAAGGTACAACGGTTTTAGTGCAATTGTTAAATTGTAAAAATGAGCTATTAAACTGAATAAATTATTTCAAAAAATGCTTTAAATTATTAATGAATACCGTTAATAAACATCCGCGCGGATATTTTATCATACACTTCTTTTGTTATAAATTTAATTTGAATGAGTATTTAAAAATATTTTACATGTTTTTATATCGCTGCATAAGAAAGGGTGAGTCCGTGCAAGACATTTTTGAGGCATTTTTAAAAAGTACTGTGACCGGGAAGTGGTTAATGATGTATTTAACAACTTACTTCGACGCAAAGATTACGGTTTATTCTGTAAATTAAAATTTTATATCGATATTTTAGCAGTTATTGCATATTTATTATTATATGAATTGGTTTACAGTTGAATTATATATAATATGTAGCCATATGATTATTTTGTATTCGATATAGTAATTTAACACATCAATAACTTTCATATTAAAAATACTTTTTTTTAATATAATAATTATATATAAGATTTTTTGTATTAAAAATTTAATTTTATTATTTCCAACTATTACCAATCGTGTTATTGAAGTAAATTATGTCAAAACGTTTCGAATTGCTGTAATACTTAAAGAAACTCGACATTTTATATAATGACTTTTCAACACAATGCGTGAGAATGTTTTATTTAAACACATTTTATATAAAAAATGGTGTTAAAATATATCTTTAACGTTACATTTGAACGATATGTGCGTTAAAATTATTCGTAATTTATGTAACGATGCTAAAATTTTATCTAAAAACCTTGACAGTGAACATGTAATACAATGTTTATTGTATGATAAATAATTATGTGAATAATTTACAATTGATTAGAATTCAGAACTACTATTTAATCAACGTTACTCGAAAATGTCAAGCGCGTTGTGTATATTCATAATTATTTTTTAAAAATAATAGTTTAACGCACGCTTTCACTTTTCATACTTATATTATTAATAAAAACATAATAGTTTTTCAGCAGTAATTAGATAAAAAAACGTTTATTGAAAATTGCGTGTTATACACGATTTGATCATTTATTCAATCGCTGTGGAGAAATCGAATTCGCTTTTTAACGGTTGTGTGTTCGCTATGCATAAATAATACAAAAGTAAATTGATACCTCACGGGTTTTCACTGTAACGAGGAAAACATATACGTAATGTGTCGGTCTGAAGGGCCATCGTTACACGCCCGCGGGCTGGAACGGAGTGTTGAACTCATATGTATGCGTTGTTTTGAATGCCGCTACAAAACAAGCATGCATGGAATTATTGAAAATGTCTCATACTATACTTTTGTGGCTTCGCCATGTAACAGTAACCTAATTATCGATTTTTATTCGCAACATTGTGTATACACACCAATCAAACAATACACTAAATGAACATGCTACAAAAAATCATGGTTCATGTTGTAAATGAAACATCTCTTTGCAATATGATACATCAGACGAGTTTATTGTCCGGTTCATGTGTCTGAATCGCATTTCGTCTTATGTGCGATTAGTGATGCACTCTCGTCATTTTTATTTGCGAAATAATCTCGCTCAGACGGTTATTTATTATGGTTTTATCCATACGATGCCATTAAAAATAATTGTGTTGTAATTACGGTGGATATGGTGAAACCGTTCGTTAACGTTTCATCATTTTAAATCTCGTGTGACGATTTTTCAAATTGATTTCCATTACAATATGTTGCCAATTGAGTCTAAAGAGGTAGTATTTATTAAAATAAATTATGCTTATTCCAAAGAAAAAAATTATATCTCACGGTGTACCACAGTGGTCCAAATTAGGACCATTGATGTTTATAATATATATTAATAATGAGTGACAATTGTTTTTTGCGCTCTCCTATTGGTCAAAATTTGGTTTAGATGGTTTAGCTTTAGGGTTTCCTGCCATGTTCTGATTATATTTTATATGTATGTTTTGATAAAATAGCTAAATAAGTCTCAGTTCATAGAAATGTCTTGGTGTAAGTACGTTTTTTTACTTTTATTATCTGACTACATTTGTAACTTTCAGGATTGTGTCTATTTAGTTATTTGCTTAAGAAAAACTTCACAATCCTTTAAAACTTATACTCATCAGAATTTCTCTAATTAATATTTAATAACAAAGTAATTAAATATTAATTAGATAAACATATAGTTGAAATTGCAATTAATGATTTTTTATATTTCACATCTCATTATGGCTAAGATGTTGTGTCTGAGAGTTTTAAAATCAATTATGTAAGGTCATAAGTTCATATTAGCATTGATAAGAATAGCCGTGTTTATATTATATTATTTGTTATCTACAAAATCTGATGCAATTATAAGATTCCGTGTATTCATGTTTTATAAATATTTTACTATTATTACATAACTATAATATTATAAATGTTGGGCTACCCGTTGAACATGAGTTTTCCTCGTTTAATTATGACTGTTACGCAATTCTTATAAAAAAGGAACTGACACAATAAAACTATTTGTTTATTTTATTCGTCACGATGACACGTGACGATCGTTGATTTGGACGGATTAGGGCAGTTAATAAATGCAACTAAAAGTGCAGTCGCTGTCAAATATTTAGCGACAGTGTTGCCAAATTTTCAGCTGTTTTAATTATGACTATTATGCAAAAGGCCATTCTTATAAAAAAGGAACAGACAACATCATAATTTGTTTTCGCCCTAAATCGTTATATTGGCCCGAGGGATAAAAGTGTATATTTTTATGTTTTGAAAAAAAGTGACGCCTTTTTCATGCTATTAAAATAATTTTAAATGTGTATATTGACATTTCTAGATAAATAAATGATATGTTACGTTTGCAAAATATTTTTACTAGATTAAGTTACATTATTTTAATTAATCGCGTTATCACGCGAAAACGCGTGTACAGATCGTAATGTATTTTAAGAGCGAAAGCTTTCATAAAAATCACACATCTGAAATTTATACTTTGCATCCGACTTTAAAAAGCATCCCTTAAGAATTTTCTGTGAAACTTAGCACAAATTCTTTAAAATATATTGCATTTAAAACATTTAACGATTCACCAAAATCAATTAGAAATAATTGCAAAATATTTTTTTAATGAATTCATGTTACTTTAATCAAATAAAATTAAATCAATAAATACACATATTGTAATTTGTAAATACCATTATGTAATTGCTCATATTATTCTTATTTGTTTTTTTTAAATTTAAAAATAAATATTTTAAATGTACTTATTCTATTTTTCTAAATGTATACGTATTATATTTATAATTTTAATATAGCAGAATGAGATATTTCTTATTAATGCGGAATTACGTAAATAATAATAAAATAAAATAAGATTGATTGTGATATTTGAGCTATTTGCGATTATCACATGAAATAATGAACTGAACTTGATAATTATTACATAGGAAGCAATTTCAGTTGGTGCATACCGTTCGTGCGCATGCGCAATATGAAGTTGTTTGCGCGCGATGGAATCTGCACAATTGACAGCTTTCTACGTATATAATAAATCACATATTTTTAATTATGATTGATAGTGTCATTTTTTATGTCTTATCAGGGTTATACAATACGTTCCAAATTTAAAATTTCCGATAAGTTTAACACTAGCTCGCTCATATTTCCACTCTAAATTTGAAACCATCAATTTCCGGCGAAGGTGTCAATTATTAATAATCACTCAAGCTGTTTCTTACTATCTGATATTTGATTATTATATGTTTATTGCTGTATTTTATTTATAATTTAATAATGATCGTCAGTGCTCATGCGCATGTGCATCATTAAGCTGTTATATAATATTTGGAAGCTACATTTTGACAGCTTATATTTTCAAATAATGTCTTACATAATTTCATTTTCGAATGGCAAATATCGATATTGTAATATTTTAACAATAGCGATTTTTACTGAGCATGTTAATTATCATTTTGATTATGGTACAGCTTTTTTCCATTGAATTGTTTTGCGATTTTCCGGTCATCGGACGCGACAGTGAAAACGGAATTGACATAGTCAATCGTCACGGTCTGTGACTTCGTGTGACCGAGCCTTTGACTGTTGATTATGTTTTATTCTTGACAGTCTTTGTCGAATTTTGTCGCATCGTTATTCTGCCGTAGTACTTCCGATTGTGCGTAGGAAGACGGTTTGGCAAATTGTTAAACGACGCCCGTAGCGTTTGTATTTGAAGAGAGACGCGTATATGGCTTCTACTGGGTAGATACAAAGAATACACATTAAAAAAGAACCTTTACGTATTCGGCGATACTGTATCACATTTTTGATGAATAATGCCTCCAACACACTGGCGCAGCGCGCAGTGTGTAATGCATTAGTCGCGTCGGTGTGTTCGAGACTTTATACAGCTATTCATGAACGTTTTTATCATGATTTGGTAAATCATATTTAAACTAAAGGACATTGCATAGTTTTTTGCGATACAAAAAGGTGTTGTTATTACTCATTTTATATTGTGTATTATTTTATAAATTTAGTTAGTAATGTAATGTTGAAAAATCGAATCCAAAGCTTCCAAAAATAAAAATCTACCATGTTCTAATTTAAAATCCACTCAATTGATTATAAATTAATAGTAAAACTGTATTTAAGTAAATATTAGTATATGTAGATCTAACGACAAAAAATAATTGTCAGATAAATTTCGGTCCATACTGATTTGTGTGTTAATTGTAATGATAATAATAATTAATCAATCTGCAAAATAGTGATTATTACACTACACTAAATTTATCAAAATTCTATGAAAAATGAAGACAACTAAGCTTATGGGTTTGTCAGCTTTACAAAAAATATTAATTAAATAGTTCAACGTAGTTTAAAGATTAGAATAAGTTAGTTGTTAATCAACGGGAAGCTAACCTAGTTAATTAAATTAATATGTTTTTAAAATAGTATTGAAATACTGATAAGCGAGAGAGCGAAAGGGGAAGTATCTCACCGCTCGCGCTCGAAAGAGCAGCTCCGACTTCGGTCCGTTTGCCGACAATGTTCGGAAGCGCTCGAAGCTGGCAAAGTCGACTGAATTACCCTCACTATACCTCCCGTTCTCGGTAACCTCCTAGAGATTTTATAGCGGACAGAACCGAACTCGACCGAAATAACCCACTATATTCTCCGTCCTTGGCCAACCTTGGCCAACTTCCAGAGAGTGTAGTGCAGACATAAAAATAGGTATTTAATTATAATAAGTTTAAATCTTATTTCATCTGAAAAATATTTGAATATTGAAAGTTATGTTAAAAATGCCCTAAATATAAAATATCGTTAGTTATTTCTAATTATATAACCTTCCATTCAACAGAAAACATAGTTAGCACCAAAAGTAAGCCTCCTGGTTGTTTCGCGCTACCCGCTTTGTTCTCATAAACTAGCAATTTGCTTGATACTTGTTTTGTTAGTGTAACACAAAATTCATAATTTATTAAAAATATTTTTATATTATAAGTGAATTTTAGGCTCTTTAAGAAATCAGAAATAATGTTTCGTATATTTTTTTATGGAATCAACTACAGTTATTTTTCCGAAATTGCATATCGTACATTTAATTTCATTTTTAACAAAAAAAAAACTATAGTAAACTTCTAGAGAAATTGGCTGACTTTTGAGATAATAATTCACAAAATACAAATTTCCGAGGTAACTCTGTCATGACCAGGAAGATGTTATAATGGATCAATCTAAGTATATTAGTTATATATCAATATAATTTTCTATGCACTCTTTTTTCATAAGATTTTTTTCGGGAAATCGTAATTGGCTAAAAATAATAAGAATTATCGAATAAACTTTGTTTTACGAATCCTTTATAATTATTATGTAGCTCTCAAATGACTTCCTTGAAAGTTAAGCTTTCAATAACAGTTTGAATGCCGTAAAGACGCTGTTGTCCGCTTACGAACCACGACATGAATGCCGCTAGGTCGTGGATGTCCACTACTTTTGCATTTATTTCCTTTGTAAAATGATTTTTTTTGAGATTTTTGTTGATTTGTATAAACTATATTTTATTTTGTTTCTATAATAAATAGTGGTTTACACAAAAAAATAAACTTTTCAAAAATATTTTTTTAAATTTCTATATTTAAAAAAAAATATTTGGCGTTTTTAGTATACACCGCCTAATTTTGCTTGGCATCAAAATGGTTAAAAGCGGCATCGGAGATGGAGCTAAACAATAATACGATTGTTTCTAAATTTGCCTTCTTTCCAATTCTTGTTTCATTGTTTATCAACATTTTAATCATCATTCCCATGTTAATTTGAAACTAAAATTTTTCAGTTAACATGTTTTTGTTTGGTATATTCATGTATTTGAAATACAGTGCACGTTTTTATATAGCATAATCCTCGTTAGTTCTTCAAAGTTCCGTTTTCACTACTTTCTCACAATGTACATACAGACGTATTATGTACATACAGACGTATTATGTACATACTTGGTGGACTTCATCTCTACCCAGCCACGGATGAATGGATGAATGAAACGCTTGCAATTCCGTTAACGGGATTAGAATTCAGTCTTTCCACGGTCAGTTATCGGCCGGACCTCGTTGTGCGGACACTTTGCGAACACCCTGTACCTAGGGCGCGCCAGAGTGGGGAGACGTTTGTACTATTCTGTCGTATATTTACCGTCAGTGACGAGATGGTCGGCATCGTCGCTGGGTTGTCATCGTCGATTGACAATATTCTCGCTTAGCGGTAACGATCTGCTGCAACGGTGCTGCATTTGTCCAATGCAAATTCGTCGATACTATTAAAGTATCACGCGCTGCGGCGAAAACGGTGCAAACAGTGAACTCTATTTCGATCGCGACGAAAGCTTGAAAGATGACATAAATATTTGTCAAGTGCGTTCTTTGAAGTATAGTTTCAAATTTGTTATATTATAACATAAACATCACGCGCTATGACGGAAACGGTGCGAAAAGTGTTGGTTTAGTTTGGATTGCGGCAAAGGCTTTAAAAGATGATCAGCATGTTTATTCAATATATTATTGATATAGTATAAGAGCTGCTAATATGTTTTTGTATACCGTTGTATTGAAAAGTAACGGTGCGATTTATTTTAGATATCATATATTATTTATAATATTTTACAGACATTGGTGGGTGTCATTTTGCACTTCTATTCACAGCGACATAGATACTCAACATTTTTTATGATGAACAGTTCAATGTCGATTTCAATCAAGCGACTTTCTGAGCAAATCTTTTTTGTATATTTTGTGACAGTATCGTGTTGCTGTTTTGCTTGATGTCTTTAACCATATGAGTAGTGAGTAAATTTTAGGAATTTTTCCATAATTATTTATTTATTATTATTTTATATTGCACTTATAGTAATCACTGATCTTTATCGTTTTATTGCTTTGATTTGTTCTACTACTTTTTTCTATTAGTATATTTATTAATTTATTTTAACAGTTTTCTATTATTAAATTTCGTTAATTTATTTCGTATACCAATACCGGTATTATAAAAATAAAATAAAAATGCCAAAATGTTCGTTTACGACGTAAACAAACAAATACATATGTATGTGTGCCTTATTTTAGCTCCCACAAGCAAAATAAATTTTGGCAACATTTGATAAAGAAAATGAATACTTTTCGATTTTGTTAAAGTTTCAGATACCGAAATACCGGTAATTCGTATTTCAAAAACTGGTATTTCAGTATCTGAAAACCGACTAAAATACGATATATTTCAGTTATACAATCTAATTTTCTATCAAAAAGAAAATTCGGAATAATACTTTGGGGTCCAGCCGTCCCCCTGCTCGGACTGTTTGTACGTGTTTTACCGTACCTTCGCTAATGTTTAATAACAAATATAGTTATTTGAATCAATACTTGATTTAATTTATTATTCAATTTTTTTACAAAAAAATCGGTATTCAATTTAAAAAAAATATATTTTACTGGTATATTGCAATTGTGCAAATTCAGCTGAAGTAGTGTTAAAATCTAATTTCTTAAACAAAAATGTTTTACACTACCTTTGTAATATTATCACTGAGTATATTTAATCCTACCTTCAGTAAAAATTGTCATTTTATATTCATGATATTCTCAGATATCTAAATATAATACTGTCGTATGTCTTTATTGGAATTTTGTAAACTTGGTTATAATGAAAATATTAAATATTTTTTTAAACAGTGCCCTAATTAAATTAGATTATTTTTATTAAATCTATTTATTAAAATTAAAATAGCTATTTAAAAATATGGTTTATTAAATCATTACTATTTAAATATTAAAATGTAGTTTATAGATTTTTGCAATATTTTACAGAAGTGCGATATATATTGTATAATATAATATTTTAAATATATAATTTATAAAGTAATAGTCTGCTTAGTTGCTCATTGTTAATATTGTTCTTAGACGTTTACAACATTTTTGACACAAAAATTAGATATAAAATTGAATGTTCTGCTTATCTTCAAACCGCCGCCTTGTTACGGTGCTGCCAGCGTAGCTATAAGAGTCGGGCCCAAAACTTAAACTTCCGAAAATACTATTTTATTACAATTAATTTAAGTTTTAAAGTTACTTAGTTTTGCACCTTATGATTTCATAACATTTTAAAGTACAGTAAGTGAAATAATCGATACAATAATACTTATTAAAAATAAACGTATCAGCCTCAACCTCAGTGAAAACTGCATATGTAGATGCTGAAAATAAAAAATAAAAATATAGCCATTGTTTCTTAGATTAGCGATCGCAAATTTTTCGGACCTCACGACCATTAAACTTGTTGCATTTCACGGATCACAACCATGCTTTTTACGTAAAAGTAACATTTTGAATATAAAATGGTACTTTTGTTTTATCGTGAGGGAGGCTTAGTGCTCGCCCACCTATTGGAGGTATAATTGGATTAGTTTTCTGTAACCTATCTTCTAAACAAGTTTGGAACGGCCGTTAAATATTTTGAAGAAGCGCGAGTGTATTTAAATGTCTTCATTGATCACCACACGTCTCTCACACGATGTCATAGAACACTACAAGAAAATGTTGTAACAAAATAAAGCGTACTTTTCTTGTACTTTAACTGATTTTGTTGTACTTTAGTTAATATATGAATCTAGTAATTCATACATATTTTCTTACTTCAAACACCTGTTTTTATTTAAAAGTACTATTTTTGTAACACGTCTAGTTACACAAAGTATTCGGAATTATTTAAGCATTCAATTAGACATAACTTTTCAAGTCAACACTTATCAACGAATCTCAACGTGTCATTCAAATATTCAATTTAAAATGTCGACATATCAACGCTTTACATTTATCTTGTCTATTCTGACATTTCAATAGTATTCGCGATTAGATATCGACGCGTGGGTTTATCGAACGTAAGATATCATTATAACGCATAATATTATATTATATAGCCCTTCCTCTTCCTTTGTTCATATTCAGAAACATTGGCGATAAGAGAACCAAAAAGAAACAGAAAGAATATCGTGAACTCCACCTGTGAACCATTGTTCAAGAGTGCATAAGTGTCCATTGTGTTGGCTTTCAACTTTTGGTTAATTGCGTTTGAGTTTTCCTCAAGTTGAGAGTTATGGGTTTTAGTTTTACGACTTTCTCGATTCATGCAGAAATACGGAATCCAGTCGCCGAGTTCGTTATTTATTTATATATGTACTGGCAACTTGTAGCGGTCAAAGCCACTTTATCGATATCTTATGTATGCATTTAACGGTTTCGCAATCCGAGCGAACCACTAATTGGAAACCCTTCTGTGCTCCACACACAAATGCCGAAGCCAAGTTTTACATCGTGTCATGATCATGACATGGCAGCGTGAATCTGACTAGTATCCGGTAGGAGTGTCGAATCAATTTCCTGTGTCTCAATTAAGAATGGATAATCTTTCAAGCCTTCGTTCGCCGAATGAGTAAAAAATGTTATTGTGTTGTGTTTTTCTTTCAAGCCTTTGCCAAAGAAGTAGAACGATATTTTAGTTATAGTGAGTTATAGAAATGTGATGAAGATGATGGCTGGTCGTCAGCCTCCAGTTCCACCTCCGAGATGGAAGAAGCTGGCCAAGTTGGCCGCGCAGAAGCATCGAGCAGACAATTCGGTACCAATAGTTTAAGTAACTCACCTTGAAATTGCTTCGTTTGGTGACGCAACAGAGACGACCTATTGTATTTTATTGTAGACCTTGATCATCTAAGTAGGTTTTCACCGAATGCTATATTTAGTGCATATAGTGCAGATAGACATATAATACATAAATAAACACTTGCTCATCTCTCACATTCATAGAAATAATTTAACATATCCACAAGTAGCATATGTATTAAGATACTGTTCATTCATATATTCACAATGAATCTATTTTATTTTTCTCTAAAGTAACATTTTATGACAAATGTGTATTGTATCATTAAGATAAGACCATAAGATGAGCAATGAAACAAGTGTTTTAAAATAAATAATCGAAAAGAGTAGCTATCAAGGCTCAATTCCAAATGTAATTTTTCTATAGAATTTGAATTTAGGTGATGTAAACACATGTGCTGCTCAATCGCTTTGGTATCTAAGAAACCTTTGTATCGTACATTTCAGGAATTTAAACATTTTTATTTAAATAAATGTCTGCAATTACTTTGCTCGATCAGCGAAAAAAACTTATATACCTTATAATGAATAATGGCAATCCTAACACCCTTCCAGTTCACATAATCTAGCCAATGTTATTGTTAGGGGCGGAAACAGATTATTTGTTATTGTCTAATAAATATGTTTTTAAACTATCTGCGTACAATAATTCTGTGCAGTTTTTGATATTTTATTTTAAATTATTATTGTTATTTCCTCGTAGCCTTGTCTACGTTTCGTAGAATCCATTCGTCTCTGAAAATCGATTTAATTTATTAAATTTCGGACTTCATGACGACCAGGAATGATGTGAATTTTTGTGTATCCCAAGTTTTTATTGCCATGTGTATACGTTTATATACTTTATGAAATAGGGGAGGCGCTTGGTTTCTTCCTACTCTCGAGCATTAGATCAATGCGAATTTTAAGACGGAAACAGATAATGTTGTAATGCTTTAAACTACTTTATAAAAAGCTGAGATTTAGCAATGTTGTCAGTTAATCACTTGTAATTTGTGTGCCTGTTAAAGTATATTCCATCGACATTATCGGCACTTTAATTGCTCCATTTTGTATTTGTATCGGCACCGACTGTTTTTTTTTTGTTAAGGTCCATTTAAAAGTGGCCTATACGTCAAAATATCTGATCGTTACGTGTATAGGGTCAACTAACAAACTTGTTCTGCAAGTCACAAATACGCATTTAACAAAGGTAATTACGAAAAATTTCGTTGCAACAATCATGGCTGGTCCCGACATTTTCGTAGTTTATTTGTGTTTTTTTATTATCAACCATATAAGCTTAAAAAATATATGTGTATATATACATGATTATTTGAAATTTTACATATATAAATCAAATTATCTATAAACTGAGCAATTATATATGATTTAACTTTTTCTACGTGAGCACTAAGAATTCCTAATTATAATTTATTTATTTATTTAGCTAATTGTTAAAAATTGGTTTCCATAAAATATTTGAATTTTCAAATTTTTGCAGTATTTTACGAAAGTGCGATATATATTTATAATATTTCAAACATACAATTTATAAATTAACAGCACGCTTAGTTTATTTACACTTTAATATTATAATTTATTTATTTTTTTACTTCATTGAAAAATCCGCTACATTTTTATTTTTAAGGATTGCCTTAAAAAATATTATACAAATTCACACCTCCGTACAAAATTCCCCTGGCCGTACTCGTTTTCTTATACCTATCTATCTGGAAATTATCCCTATTTCTAGTATTAAATCTATATACATATTGATTTCTTATTAAATTCCGCAGGTAACATATTTTTTTTTTTAATTTATACATAAACACAAACATTAATCTTCAATATCCAACCATTCCAATCTTTCAATCATATTTTGTAATTTTTGGAACATCGTCTTATCTAATTTATTAAGCATATAAAATATTGTTGCATAATTGTAGATTATTTTTTTGTATTTATACTTAATATATTTCTCATCCTATGAGTTACCTTATTTTAGTTGTAAAAAGTACTAAAAATCTGATTCATGTAGTATAAATATTATTATGTTATCGTATCTAAGTTTTAACATTTTAAGACTTTTATAAATTCCTTTTTGTGTCTTCTCTAAATAGTGGTATAAATCACTAACGCTATCTCGAGACTAGGTTTTGGTACATGAACATCTAAAATTTTGATCGGATGGAAATACTGTTAGATAGTTTATCGTTACCCTCCCACGTTCGTTACTTTGCATTTTAAGTAGTGCAGATTAAAGTACTGCCTACAACCGACAAAGCAATTTTAAGTAGACATAAATAAATACGTTAAAATAGTATGTTCAATGCTTTCGCAACTAAAGCCATTATCTTTGTGTATCCAAAGGTTACATCATATCCTCTTTGAGTAAGAATTTTCTTTTGAAGACAATTGATTACCATTTACGATCTATAGCTACTTTGCATAAAAACTCTTCATATATGGCGACAGGATGCAACTCCTCGAATTGGTCAGTCGATGGCACCATCGTCATTGTTGGCCATCCACAGTTGATTCAACCATAATTGCCATAATCCGACCGCGTTCGAACGAATCCAGTGCGCCGGAAGTTTTTTCCATTCTGGTTTCGCTCCCACAGTGGTGACCGCGTTGCAAAACTAAAAAAGAACAATGTAATTTTGCGCAATGTCGCATTGTGACGAACGAACACGCCTAGGATGTTGACTCTGGCAATACTAACCCGCCCTCAAATCTGATAAGAAAACATAACTCATTATCTCGGGTTTGCCTCTAGAATGGAAACTCATTTCGGCTTTTTTCAAAAGAGAAGGTCTCGTATGTTTGCGTTTCAGGTCGCTCGCTTGTACTGCAGGCTCAATGCAAATGCCCTAGATTTTCACTCAAAGAATTGACACTTTGACATTAATAACGCTATGAATAAGTAATGAGTTTTAAAGCCTTTTTTGTTTGTCTGCAGGGCTCTGAATCATGGGTGGTGGTGAGGAACCTTCGCTCGGAATCGGGCGGAATCTTGGACCCGGACGATCAGCTCAAAGATGTGGCGGATGATCGCGAGACGCTGGTGGCTTCGTTGGAAGGTCGTCATGATGCTCCTATGCATCATGGTGGCGATGGAGCTAGTGGCAGCTCTGTGGGAACCGCCAGTCCAGATTTATTCCGGGTAAGTTATTCTCATTTATAGCTATCAACATATAATCATTATTAAACGTATACATACATATAATGTAGTCAAACTATAATTAAAAAAAAATAATAATGCAAATTTTTGTGTACAACAGGTATATAATTGAACTGGGAATTATTTTGAGAGATATGTGCATTTAAATAAATACTTTGTTCCATAAAACGGATTGTTTGTGCATTTATTTTTTCTTCGAAAAAGGATTCGTCGCAGTGAGTTATTCATAGGGTGTTCACTTTTCTGATTAATGCTCGCTCGCACTTAATCTGTCTAACAGTAATGCGCAAACAAGTCGTTTTATGGAACAATTGTCTTATGTATTTCTCATTTAAAAGGTCCTTATTACCTATGCAGTGTAATATTAATAAATTTTATTATACGTAGTGTTTAAATGTTGGATATTTTGCAAATAGACTGCTCTTTATTTTAACCATTTAGCTGCCGAGCCTTTAGTTGTATTACAAAATAAATAAAAATATGCTCGAAAAAAATGTTATTTACCCCTAAAACAAATGAAATTAAAAATATATCCGATTGATTAATCAATGAAAATTAGCTAAAGTAACAAAATCTGATATATCAAATTACGGCAATCAAAGGGTTAAATAATATGCATAAACAGCGCTTTACTTAAAATGTTATGATATTTTAATAAACGCTTAATCACTTAAACGCCAGCGACTCACTGGTGAGTTACTTGCTGAATATTTTTTTTAAAACTAGTTAACGAATTATTTACAAATTTTTTTAATTGTTAACGATTATTGTACTAGTTTCATTTATCAGTAAAGCAAGTATTTTATGTTTATTTTTAGAAAGAGATACTAATGCGTAATAAAGAAATAACAGTTGACTCACTATAAAGTCGCTGGCGTTTAAAGGGTTAAAACAGCCAAAACATCAGTATAATTTGCTTCTGACAAATTTGATGCTTGTCAATTTAAAACATATAAATTTGTGTAACACGAATTTTTTGTTACAGTTAATTTTTCGCTACTTTCCTGTTATCGGGGGACAAATTTATTTAAAAAATTATTTATTCATTTTATATATCCATATACATTTTTTATGTAGATTCGTTGCAGAAAGTTATTCATGGGGTGTTCACTGTTCTGATCAACGCTCACTCGCTGCCGCTAGTTCGTACCTAATCTGCTTAGATTTTATAACCACCATTTTGAAACAATAAAGCGGATTAGGTTGCCTAACCAATTTAGCCAATATAATATAAGCTCAATTAAAAAAAGTTTTATAAAAATCAAAATAAATCTATGGCAGTAATCGTATCCTTAAAAACTGCTGTATTCCATTATGTTGTGTATAATCATCAATTTTTTATACCTACATCGGCTATTACTTTTTAGTTATTCTTAAATATCTGATTATAATTTGCTCGTATTTTATTTTCCTTTATCTTCCTAATTCCAGCTTTCGACTTAGAGCACTATTTGTATGTACGATATGTATGTATGTATATACAGATATTCGTGTACGCTTGGGTATGCATGTAGTGTCATTGATTTCTTAAACCATCAATATATTGATGGTTAAATCATTGATTTTTCAAAAGATACATTGCTAGTAAATAAATAAAATAAAAGTGCTATCACATTTTTCAGGTAGTAGGCGACTTACTAACATAAGCAGTTACACATTAAGTTTACTAGGGAATAGAGTACAATGTAGTTGTTTCTCGTTTGCCTTCTACAATGATATATGATACTATAAATTTCTAGAGACATATTTAGGATAGTGTTTTTGTTGGAACATATGAATTATTAGGTCAATAGAACTATATTAATGGGACATACTAGTTAATTTAGAATATAAATTCTTTTTCCACTTATATTGTATTTCCTCTCATTATATATGTGTGCATATATTATGTACATAGATCGACACTTATGCTTACTATTTTTATCTTCAAGGCAACAGCTACAAATATTTACTATGTGCGGTAATGGAAACATTTTTTAAGTTTTTCTATTATGAAATGCGAAATCTTCCAACACTTATTCTTCCTTGAATATTACTTTGAAGTATGCAACCAATCTCACGAGTTATTCAAAATCTTTATGAACTTCGTCTTTCTTAAATCTTACTTTATACTGTTTCTTAAATGTAAAACTTCATATCTATATTTTAAGTAGTTCAAAATCAATGAAAAGTACATAAAAGTAGTATAAATTATCAGAAAGGTATTTAATAATTAATTAATAAAACATTATTTAGTTTTATTTTTTAAATTCAATTCTATATATTATACTTATGTATTTAAATACTGCTCCAAAATATTGTTTTATTTTATAAAGACAAACAGTATGTTATTGTATAAGGATATATTATCAATAAAAAATAGGTTATTATATTATTTTTATATACAGCTACATAAAAAAATATGGATAAAATTTTATCTGTAATTTAATTTGCTAATAAAATGTTTATAACATCAAAAAAAAAGTAGAAAATATTTGCCTACACTAATATTGTATTTTTTTCATTTAACAGGTTACAAATGGCATGGGATTAGGTGCTGACGTTTGCGGCGTAGAAGTCGGTGCTGGAGAATTGAATTCAGCTGGTCTTCAAGTCCGACGAGGCAGCGAACCAACACTCAATCAAGATAACATTCCATTAAATCAACCATCGGTGAGTTATCCTACCTTGGACGACATCGACGTTAAATCAACTTGTATTTAATTCGCACGTTCGATTTTTAGATGGGAGCATCTAAGAGATGGTCAGCGGCTGTCGTGTTTAGAGACAACGGTTCGCATAATATGCACGAGAACGATCTACCACCTCCAATACAAGAAAAACCAAATATTAATCCAAATGACATGAACAAGTTGCACCCGATGATGGGTCAACCGTTCCAAAGGCAATCAAATAGACTTTCAATGCAATTCTCTGGACCTGGGTATGTATTGCATGATCTCGTGGTATTCATTGATGTGTCAGTTTTTATATTATTTAAAATTGTGTTATTGCAGAAGTGGAGCGTGGGTGGATGCTGCCGAAAGAGTCCAAATAGGAAATACTAAAAGTTTACCAAGAGAGAGTGCTAGAAAAGAACCGCTAGGGCAGGATACCAGTATAACAAATAGTCAAAATCATAGGTAGATATTTTTAATTACGACTATAAAATGCGAAACACTCAAATTATCTTGTTGTGTCGCTTAACATTTGAGATTGCTTTTGTAAATCCATTATACAATATTTTATGTTTTATATCATAACGAATTAATTTGATTTAGGGTTGAAGATATGTTAAGATGGGTATCTGGTGGTAATAGTAACATCCCACCATCACACATTCAAGAAAGACCTTTAGATAGATTACCAGAAATGCCGAGTAAGTATTATTTATATGTTGTATATGAGAGATGTTTATTAAATTCTTGCCTATATTTTTCTCATTGATTCATATTTGTTTAATATTATTACTATATTTTTCAAAGTAATCCCAATAAGAAACGATTTTTTATTCCTCTTCGAAAACTGTATGGAGTTTTGTTTATCCACTTTTTTTTCGATATTTCTTCACTTTGTTTGCATCACAATGATTTTTATTTTCTCCGAATAAGTTCTAAATCAGATGAATAAAAATTATGTGATAGTAATTTCCACTGCAGATTTGCCATAACTTCATCAGCGATGTCATTTTAGCTTTTTACAGGGGGGGGGGGGCAAAAGTTGGCCAGTCAGTGGTCGTTTTTTCTTTACATTTTTCACGTCAAAAGCAATAAAATCGCACCATTGATATTAAAACTTATAATAATATTATGACTTACAATAAGTAAGAATCAAATGAAGCATATCTAAACCGAATTTTGACCAATACTTTATCATATTTTATTTTGTGAATTAAGAAATTTCTCAAGAAAATTATCATAGCTTTTTTTTGTTAAAAATTAAATTTGTACGAATATTTTTAAGGGTTTTACAATGGCTGCATATTTAAATACCATTGCATAGAAATGGTAGGTCCTTGTAATGAGTTTGTTAGTCATTTTTTTTATAAAGTTCTGTGACTGGGGATTGGTTAAAGATCACCCAAATGTTTTCTTTATTGGCTGCAGTAGTTGGTTGCCTGCTGCGCTCATTATCTTTAAAGCTCCTTCTACTGTTTTTAAATTAGTCAATCCATTGGCACATTTCGACTCGGAAGACAAATGCTGAATGATCGATACCTTCTTTCCATATGAAGAAAATGATTGTTCTTTAACTTTAACTGTGTATTCCATGGCTTCAAAATTTCACAACTTTGCAAAAGTATAATATAATGTATGTCTTTGTTCTGATTTGTGCAGAAGATTAAACACCAGAACATAATTATCTGTTGTTTATTTTTTATTATTACACTAATATTGTAAATTATTGATTCAGGTAATATGCACGAATTAAGCAATAACGGCGTAGAAGTAGGCGTAGGTGAATTAAGTGCTAATAGAACGGGGCAGCTCACTCAGCTCACGGTGCCGCTTATTAAGGGCGAACGGGGCTTAGGTTTTACAATAACGACTAGAGATAATCCGACGGGTGGCATGTGCCCCATTTACATTAAGAATATACTACCAAAGGTAAGTTATTTAATGGCTTATGTCATTTTTGGAAAGTTTGCAATGATATTTTTTCGCAGGGAGCAGCTGTGAGTGACGGCCGATTACGAGCCGGCGATCGAATGGTATCAGTCAACGGCGTGGCTGTGAGCGGCCTTTCTCAACAACAAGTGGTGTCGCTTTTGCGCAGCACTCCAACCAATTCCACGGTGACGATTGTGGTGGAGAGGCCGCAAACGGCGATAGTGCAAACAGTGAGTGCCGTACATAACAAAACACAGGTGGGTGTCTGTGTATGTTATCATTCTGCTTATATATTATCTCTTGTTCATATGTATAATGTACGTCTATGTTATGGACTGAAAATTACCATTATAATTTGTGCACTTAATAGATTAAAAATAATCTGCTGATTGCCCTTAAACTTCATTATCAATTTGTGAAATTTCAGCGGGTAGAACCACAACCAAACTTCAACAAAATGCCAAGAGACACGCACGACTTTGCCTCAGATAAAGCTGCTATGAATAAAGAAGAAGCGGGTAGAGTGTCGTCGATTGTGAATGCAATCAATCAACACAATACAAACCCGTCAATGCGGGGAAGCTACATAAAGAAAAGCTCATCAAAAGACGATCTTCTGCATAGGGATCAAATGAATAAATCTGATCAATCGTTACAAGATGCTCTTAATTCGTCCAATACTGTAATTACATTAAAATATAACATATTATATAATAAACATCGATATAATTTTCTTAAATATAATTTAGGTGCTCGGATTGAGGCATCGTTCAGTCATGAGATTAGATATTCCAGTTCACGATTCAGAAAAGGCTGGTTTAGGTATAAGCGTTAAGGGGAAAGTGACGGTGGGTAATAATCCGCAAGATTTAGGTATATTTATCAAGTCCGTTCTTAATGGCGGTGCTGCATCAAGAGATGGAAGGTATGCCTCAAATTAAATTGCTTTTATAGTTATAATTATGAATTTCTTGTAATGGATTAATTTAATTCAGATTGCATACTAATGATCAGTTGTTAAACATTAATGGCATTTCGTTAGTCGGTCAATCGAATGCCGAAGCCATGGAAACTCTTAGAAGAGCTTTAGTACATACTAGGAGTAACGTTCAAGGAAATATTTCCATAACCATAGCAAGAAGAACAGGTGTGTATCATTTTTGTTTATATTATGAATCAGACTGATTGTGTACTGATTATAATAATGTTTTTTTGCAGAGAGTATGGATAGCATCGCAAGATGGAAAGACGATACACCACCTAGTGTAAACGAGTCCACGAATAACTCAAATGACAACATCCTCTCACATTCCAGATCGTTTTCACCCTCTCATAACACTGTGATATATAATTCTAATTCACCCCACAAATCAATGAATTCCAACTCATCTAGAGATCAAAGTAGTAAATCGACAGTAGTCTTAGATAACAATTATAATAAAAATTTAAAGTTTGATACTAATTCGAACAAGATAAACGATTCCCAAAATTCGAATGCGAGTGTCAATGCAAAGAAGCACTCTACCATAGTCAATATCAATAACAATAATACATCTTGGCTTAGTGACAAGTCTGTCGAAGAGAGAAGTTATCATGAGCGAGAAAAGTCGAGGGAGAGTAACGAGAGAGATATGAAGCGGGATAGTTTCGAATGGAGCCGGTTGGACGGGTGGAATCCTGTGATTGATAGATTGACGGGTCTTAGAAACGAAAGTTATTGCTTGGCTACTCAAGGTGATGTCTCGATGCTGAATGGAGGAAGAGAACAGCACGTTTCGAGGGCTATGCATCCACCGAATTCTTTAAGGCATAATATGCGCACGTCGCAAGCGCAGCACAATGTGATTATGGAAGAAGATTATGTTACGGCAAAGTAAGTGTCATTTGTAATGGTAATCGATGTTAAAAAGAAAAATGATTTGATTTTAGATTTTGTGTTTTAGAAGTGCTCCTAATGGTGGGGTTTGGGAGTCCGGTAGCGAAAGTGGCTGTGGAAATGACGGTATCGGCTTTTCTAGGGACGCTATCGGTCGTAGATCGATGTCTGAAAAGCGTCACGCAGCTATGGATGCCAAAAATACTGGAACGTATAAAAAACTAAAAGAGCAGCGAATTGCAAATGCAAATGGTAAGATTTTTTTTATATATATTTATATAGTCGATTCCGCTTAATGGACCCCAATCATTTTGGCTCTAATAAGCGAAGTTTAAGGTAAAATTAAAAAAGAATATGAATTTTGAAGCTTGATTAAATTATTGAAAAAAATATTGAATTACAGAAAAATAATATGTAATTATTAACACATTGAATACCGTGTGCACAAATATGTGCGTTTCAGAAACTTTGCGTTGCGTCATTATTTCATCTTCATATAATAAAAATACACGTTAAACTGCATATTTACCATAACGTATTTATTTAGCGCTTTAGTCACAGATGTTACTAACATTATATTAATTAAAATAGTATAAAAAAATCGATATCCCAAATTCCAGAGGCTCAAAACTTTGGATAAAAAAAAATTCGCTTAAGTTCGTTCAAACAATTAACACATACTCAATCAACAAATTTTGAATTGTTTATCAATAAAATAAAAATGTTTTTAATTTTTTTTAACATTACAGTCAATATATAATACGTTGTGATATTCGCACGGCTCCTAACCGTGCAACTTTGACATTTTGTTTAATATTTGCATAACGTAACAGATTTTTTCAACTATATAAAATAAAATGTTTTCTTAGAACATGTCGAATAAAATATATCAATTCTTTTCAAAACAGGAGCTCCAGTTGGCCCGGCTCTCGGAATGAGAAAATCTTCAAGTTTGGAATCATTGCAAACGGCAATTCAAGAAGTATCGCTACACGGTCATCCCAATATGAGACAAAATGATCCAGTATATGCTAGATCGCATCAACGTACGTATTAATTGATTTTAAACTTGCAGCATTAAACATTCTGTAAGAAGTCAGTTTAAATAAGACGATGAAATTTAAATAATGACAAACTTTTATATTATTATATTGCAGCATTAAAACATTGGTTGACTGATAACGGCGTCGTCGAAGGAATGGTCAGAGGAACTCCGACTCAATCGTCATTGACACACAAGAAGCCGTCATTATTGAAATCGCTGTCTTCGATGTTCGGTTTCGGTAAGCAACGGACTAAAGTGTCTGAAACGCGTTCAGAGATTTACTCCAGTGGTATTCAGAATCGATCTCATCCGGTGAGAGCCTCTGAAAAGTCGATATCAAGAAGTGATACAACAGAAAGGTTGCACGAACCGCCGATGAAACATTCCGACACTGTCAATAATAACGAGCAAAGCTCAAAGCCGAGGGAGCAGCATCATCATCATCATCAGCAACAGCAGCAGCAGCAGCAGCAACATGTGCAAAATGGCAATCACAGCCGCCAATCTAGCGGTGATCGTTTGGGCGACGGTGGCGAAGATAGATCAAGTGGGAGCAGGGGAATGCAATGGGCGCCTCCGTACAGACATCCGCCTTCGAGGACAAGTCCAAGCGGCCATCCTGTGTCGCAGGTATGGTTGTGAATGTAAATCTATTTATCATTTTATCTAACAAGCTGAACGGAAGTTGTTCAAATGCAGTAGGTTTCACCATATAAATATTTTTAATAATCGATTAATAAGTAATGGAGATTGTCTGTGTGTATGTACATATGTAACGTTTGAACAACTTTCAACATTTCAAACTAACATGGAATGTTTTATACTATTTATTTCATATCACATTTAAAAATAACTTTTATGATAAAGAAACACTTGTTTTATCTTACCTCGTACATATTTTATTTCATCAATATTCTTTAACAATCATTGGAAAAGGCAAATAAAATATAAATAACTAGTTTCCAATTATATTGTATTCTCAACACTTAAGAGAAGCATTAATCTCTTGATTTGATTCTTCTTACATTGAGCAAATTGATAATTGGTAATTATATCGATGTCAGTCTGAATTTTGCCACAGTTAAATATACAACTCACAATGTTCCATTTACTATCACCTTTTTGGTAGATCTAAATTCCTCATCAGCGTAATAAGACTATCATCCTTGAGGATTAGTTTATGCTGTGGTTTTACTTTAACTCAACTTGATAATTAATATATTTTTCTTCACCCTTAAATTAAAAAAATATTTCATTTACTTTTAAATAAGAAAAACGAAATAGAATGACAATTTGAAAAGTTCATTAAAATGAAAATGTTTGGAAAGCTTGATATTAGATCTATACTAATTATCGCAATTTATATAATTGTCTAAATAGTTATCTACATAAAATTATTTAAAAAAAATCTGCCTTCTAGAAATTTTCAGCAGAACGTTTTGTAAAGTGTATTTTAGTAAAACAAAGTCTAATAATTATAGTATAGATTTAGTGTTTTATTACAGTTATAAAGTACTTTAAAATGCTTATGTTTATCTAAAGAATTATAGTTTTAATTGAATTAATCAGCAGCATTTCATTTTAATATATAGTCTTTGCTCATGAAACTTTTTTAATGACTTACTTTTTTATTTAATATGTTTTAACCGGTTCGGTAATTATTGCGCAAAGAAAATTGCACACAGCAAAAATTTCAAACAGAGTTAATTCCAATCATAGATGATTAATATACACATATGTATATTTAAGAATTACCTCAATATTAATAAAAAAATTATGTCAATATGATTTCAATTGAGAAAAATATAGAACAGTTGGAATCAAAAGTAGAATAGCCAATCAAAAAAAAAACATCAGTGATCAGAATTTTCGCTGTGTGGAATATTCGTGTGCGCAATTTTTGTTTTCACAGTAATCCGGTCTTTGGTTGCCTAATCTTTTGGGATCACTATTTAAATATCGATGTATTGCATAATAAAAAATGTATGTTATTCATCCTTGAAGAAAAATACCTTAGAGTCAATTAAAAATTAATCCAATTATATCTTCAAGTAGCATAATTTTGGCAACTAAAGCATTTATAAATCATACTAATCTTCTTACCGAAACATTATACTTTTAATTCTCTTTGATCAGCACAATTTAAAAAAAATGTATATTTCCTTCATCTAGAATCTATATTAGATATATCCATTTTACTGGTTTCTTTACTCTATCTACATATGCACAGAAATATAATATATAGCAAACGATCATCTCTAAAACTAGACACATTTTAATTAAGAAAAAATCTGTTACTTCAAATCAATATACCTATATTAATTACTAAAATAAAAGCAATCAAAAAGACGGCATCTTCATAATGCTTCTGATTTAGTTTATATTGTTTTTAGTTTAGATTTATCAAAATAAAAAAGGGCAGTTTGGTCAAGATAGTTCGTTCTAAGATTTGTACAAACATAAGTTAATAAGATCAAATGTAAATGAGTAGATAATCACTATAATTAGTATGTTACTATAGAAATTAAGTTATGCTTAAGACAATAATTATTATTATCTTCAAACAATGAGTGTCATTTTTCTATTGAAGGTAATGGAGGGTCCTTGGGGTGGTGGTCATTATGTCAACTATGAGGAAATTCAACAAAATCTCAAGTAAATATCTTTTATTACATTTGCACACATCACAATCATTTGTATCTAATCGCACTATTGAACATCTAATAATCTAACAAACCATATTAATATTTTTTTATAACTTCTAGCGCTCGAAGAGAAAGACTAAGTGAGGTTCAGATCGGCCAAATGAGAAGGCAAGTTAATGCCCAGAGGGTCAAAGCTGAAGAAGAAACGTAATTATTGCATTTTCATATTATTGTATAATATAATTAATAAGATGAAGTAACTTTAAATATAGATAATTCTTTATTGTGGAAAGATGTACAGTAGTACTGGTCATATTATAATGAATAATGCTGTGATTTGATGTCATTATCTTTTCATTCATTTGCTCTACTTCAAATCAAAATTTGTTCCAGCTATTATTTTTTTCTTAATGTTTAATAATATATTTACATATTTTAAAAATAATATTCAAAGATCCGGTTGAAAACCTCTGCATGCAAACATCACTACTGTATGTAGCAAATTATCTGAAAATAAGTATTTACGACTGTATTGCTAAATCAATACCCGATTCTTTTTAACATAATTATTTTTATCATGTCTGATAATTACGTATATGTATAATACATAAGTGTATGACGTAAAAATACCTAAAATATTCACATAATAAGGTGACATGTACACTCAATATACACCACAGGAAGTTAACTACTTACCAGTCATAGTACTTTTTTTTGAATTACAATATCATTTTTCGATAAATTTGCTGATTTTTGAGATGAGAATTCACAAAATACAGATTTCCGAGTTAACTCAGGTTTGAAGGGGTTAAAGGTTAAAATCAAGTTTTAACATAACCTCAAATAATCGTAATTTTTAAAACATGTATACAAAAATAATATAACTGATGCATCTTACAGCAATATAAAAATTATATTGGGGACTAAAATAAATATTTATTTTCAAAACTGATTTTCTGTTCTGTGTGATTTACAGGTTTTATTAACCCTTTAGTTAACATAGCTTTTTGGGATCACTATCTAAATATTGATGTATGATAATATATAATAACAAAAATGTTATTATTCCCTCGAAGCAAATACTATACAGTCAATTAAAAATGTTTCTGATTATTTCTGCAAAGATGACGTTGGATCCTGGAATTTTTGCCAAAGTAGCAAAAGTTGATATATTTAAATTAAATTAGATACCACCTGAATGTTATATTTTCGAGTATTAGTGATTTACTTGTAAACATTGTTAATAAAATAGGGAAAGCAATGCTTCTACAGCTTGTATAGATGCATCGCCAATGTTGCAAACATATAATATAATATTCAGTACTTATATATTTTTATTATTTTCAGCAAACGGGTCGCAGTTGGCGGCTACCATTCGCAGAGGGGCCCCAGAGGCGAAATCCACCGTCCCCAGTCCAACTTTTATGAATATGAGAGCATCCAACACGCAAGACCCATCAACACCAAATTGGCGCCGTACCATTGATTTTGCATCAGCCGTTTTTGATTTAATGCAGCAGCTATTATGGATCTCATAGTGCAGCGTCATTCCATATGTTATTTTCTGAGCCTGCGATTAGCCGAACATTTGTATCATACTTATAGAAAAGATCAGTATTTATATGTATTTTTAACGACGCCGCTTTTTTCTAAGTTAGCATATATTTATACTATCCAGTCAATGTTTATAATATGTATTTTTTTGTAACGATGCAACTTAAGCAGGGTAGAAATTTAACACATGTGCGTAAAAATGGTTTAAGTCTGAATAGGATGTTTACAATAAGTTATGAATAAAGAAATTAATGCAATCTAAATTGTTCAATGTCTAAATGATACATATCTAGACTCACGCCTCTTTTTCGCACATTTGTTTGAATATTTTATAAGATGGGCTAAGAAAGACGGAAGCTTTAATCTATAACAACTTGTTATGTGTTATATACATAGTAAGTTCTAAAGTAAATAATGTCAGGATTTAATTTACTAAATTAAATATGTATGCTTGTCATTAGCTTATTGTTTGTAATTCTTTTAGTGTAATATATGTTTAATGATTCTATGATCATGACTACATTAAAGATGAGTTTGTATCACATAAAAGAGTTAAGCATTGATAATTAATATAAAAATATTATTATTTCATATTGAAACAAAATAAAAAAGAGTTTATCAAAATGTGTGTTAAATCCTATACTCATTGCACGAATGTAATATATACACACTAGCCGTTTATTAGTTTTTTTATAATTGAAAGTTATTTGCAAAAGATTTTCTTTGCCCATCTTGTATATTTTATAATTTTTATTGTATGTGATGAATATTTTATCTCATCAATTTTTATATATATATTTTTTTTAAATAAAGATATTTTTACGTTACCAAATCATAATATAACATTTACGATGAATTGTTTCATCAAATATCATCATGTGACATTGAATGGTTTGATTAATTAATTTTGACACATTTTTACATCTTATCAAATGTACAAAAAAAATGTCTAAAATTTAGGACCATGCCATTTATCTGGTCAATTTTTTTTATACATTTAAAATTACATCTTTGACTATCGTGATTTAAAAAGAATATGTCTATATGTTACTATATATTTATAATATACATATTAAATATATACTAGTTTTATTGTGAAAATTTACCTAACGGTTTTTAAAAATTTTCTCCAGTGAATTTTTAGTTGCAATATTATTGTAATTTACCTAAAACATCTTATATGTAGCAATTATTTACTTAAATATCAGGCATATTGGATTGAGTATGAATTTTTATTAAAAGAAAATAACATTATATACATATATATAAACGAGTCTCTAGTTTATGAGCGGTTTTCACTTATTTTTACATAATCAATTCGTTCATATATCAAAGACTCGTATGTCCGTCCATATAAATTTATATTGCGACAGTAACATTAATATCAATCCAGCTATTGCCAAACCTTGTTGATAAATAATTGTATTGCTTCCATAGTGATTTATTTTGCCTATAATATAATTCAAGTCTTCTATGAATTAATATTAGCATGGAGTAATAGTATTATTGTTAATTATTGTGCCATGCTTTTTTTATAAATGTATTTGTTCACACCTTGTTCATTATTTATTCTTAAAGAAGCGTCTCAATATGATTTTGTATTAGTACAGTTATGATATATTTTATACTCCCGATCCAAAGTTAGCTATTAAATAATCTTGTAGATCGCATTAATAAATTTATATTCACAAATTAAGATTTAAGCTCAGATTGATTCAACTGTGGCAAGAGTCGTCTATGTACCTAATTGTAGAATAATCAATATAAGTTAAATATTAATGGTATTAGTACTTATTTACATTTTTAGCTAATATTTTTAATTAGATTATATATGATATGACAAATTATAGTAATCTATCTAAATTAAAATTTGTATACACATTGACGTATTGATCTCTAAAATTTTCTTATAAATCTAATACATATGTATGTAATGCTTTATTAATATGATAATATTTTATTAATATGTACGTAAATCAAATTCCAGATACATACTGTGATCATGTTTTTATTTTGTCTTTCTTTCTGAGTGATAATAGCTAAAGATACGGATTAAAAATTATGCATTGCCCAAGTGACTTAGTATGATATTTATATTTATAATGAAATTTTGGTGATTTAATATTATAAAGTATTCCTTTTTAATCATTATAAATATGAATTATATTTATATTTTTTAGCAATATGCAGCTCAAGTTCGTTTAATGAGAAAAGTATATATTCTGTGTAAATAAACTTAATAAGTCAATTAATTATTATTATATACCAAGATTTTTTCACCATTTTGTGTATAGAAAACATCTAGCCATAGCAAATCGTAAATGTTGGTGCTACAAAGCAAAATACAATGTAAATATACTAATCAATGTACATTATATTATTAACACTTGTTATTTTAACAAACTTCAAGTGAAAGCTGAGTTGGAGATAAATGTTAATTAAGCTTATTATGTAATTAGTTTATTTTTCTTTTTAACATGTTCCTCAGCTTATTTTTTTATTCAGGAGTGATTTATGAAAGAGATTTTTGTTTTATATATAAGTTTTGGTATGCGAGTAAACAGCCAATACATTACCATTATTTTTTGTATGAATATCAAATCAAATAAAAAATATTTTAAAGTGACTTAGTAATATTATTTATAAACAATATATTTAGGAATATTCCTTCAGTCGATTCTTCCAAGGCATCTTTAAAAATATAAACATACATTACTTATTTAGCTATAAAGCTAATTTATACTCATTCTTAAGACTTAATCTGCGAGCCGATTGTGTGTGAACGCTTTTACTCAAAAAGTTAGCGATTTTTCGCATATATAAGAACTTTTTGCAAACTTCGTTATCAAAAAAATAATAATAAAATAATACTATAAATGACAATTCTTAGAACAGCTACCTCTGTGGAGTAGCGACACAGGATGCACAAATGTACCCCATATTCGATTTCTATTTAAACTATTCGCTTTAAAATACTATTGTAGATTGAGTTTGCTTTTAAAATGAGATCCTCGAATATATTAGTCGATAGATTTTATTTATTTCCAGTTATGTTCTTTTTGCCCAAATATTTCTCTGTTGTGTTAATTGCTAGGTACGTACAGTCCATCCAAGATATGAACGCTCGTCGTCACAATTTGGTGAGAAAATATAATAGGGTGACCATGTGAAATTACAAGTGCAATTAATTTTTACTTTTTGAATTTAATTTGTTGAGTAAAGTGTAAAATATCACTTTCTTACTTATTTTGTTTATTTATATACATATTTAACTCAAAAACATGATAGCAGTTTTGGAATCACTCTCCAGGTTGATTATCTGTGTAATATAATATTTTAAAAAATACCAATAGAATATTACAGGAATTGTTTTATTGATTACAAAATTACACAACATGACAATAATTTATAATAAAAATATAACACATTATAATTTTTAATTCAATTTCCAACGTATGGTCACCCTACTCTTAAAACAGCCCTGATTTAGTATTGGTAACGTTCTCCTATCGGTGTAAACAAATTCGCGGAAAACTGTATATGTATGCAGGCATGCGTACACACACCCTTATTTCCAACACAACGATGATGAGCGCTAACATCTTGGATGGACTATACTTAGGTATTTGCTGTTATTTTTTTAGCGAGTAGGCTGTTCTGTAAGTGTTCATAGATAATTGCTTAATAGAAAGCGACAATCAAATAATGGTGCTTTGTAAAACAAAAATACTGAATTTATAATTGACACGCAGACTAAAGCCATACTTTAATTACTGTAACAAAAACAACTTTACTGTAAGTACTTATATTCATTAATGATCTTCGAGATACCTCTAGAAATAATACTATTGATCTTGTATATCAAATAGTGTTGTATAATAAATACGTATCTTTTTGTCATCATCAGGAGGCGATCACAATGGTTTCACTTATAAAAAGCCACCCGTCAGATAAACTTAAAACCCACAACCACTGCCCAAGGTCTCGATTATCTTTACACTAACACAGCGACTCCGGTTTCTGCTGGTACTATAAGACTTTCGGAGACTAAGTGTTTAAGTGCTTAAAAGATACATACGTCAATGGTGGCAGACATACGTAAGTCTGGAATTTGAACGTTTTTTGTTATCAATGTTAATGACTTCCTCCAATGCTCAACTGTCAACTCTCAATACAACAACAATTAAATAAATATCCTGGCGTAAAAAACAAATTTTACACATTTTGTAAAGGCATCTAGTATTTTATTTAATTAATATATTAATAATTTTGTGAACAGAAATAAATTAAGATTTGATATATCACAGGATTAATACATTTAACAATTATTATTTATCGTGTATCTCGGGTGTGTACGTGCAGAGAACGACGAGAACCCATAGATGAAGAATGGCCTGGAATTAATAGAAATAATGATTAGAACCATAACTAAAAATCAGAATAGCACTCTATAACTAAAATATACCATATATGCTAAGATGAATATACGAGCAATTGGGTTACGTCTCAGAAACATTCCGATTCTTACTCCGCAACTGTCTAATGTGGAATATGCCTTTTTAACTCGACGCGAAATACTCGAGTCCCACGGCGATTCTTGTAAAAGTGAAGGAAAACGTTCTTTAGCTGAAATATTAGGAATATATTATTTTTAAATTAATAAGAAGGTTAATTAGAGCGAAACCTCACCATCGTCAGTATAATTAACATCGATTATTCTCGGTCGATTGTTTCTCATGCTTACAAGATCAGATCTATATTTGTTCTATAAAAAAACATGAGTTGATTTAATAAAAATATGTACATACTTAGATTTGGAATGCTTATATCTAAATACTTCGGTTTTCTCAAGTTGTAGTCTTAAAGCATTTCTATCTCCAGTAACGCTTTCCAAAGCAGCTTGTTTTGCAACCAAAGCTTGAGTCAAAGATCGAAATCGTTCCTCTCCGGACTCCGAAGAACCGAATGAAGTATTAGATAAACTAGAAAATATATTTAATACATTGAAACTAGGAATAAAAGCTAATAAATTATAAATGGAAAGAGTCGCGGAACGTTAAAGAAGCAAGAAATAGAAAATCTTTTCGAAAATGAAGAGACCGAATGATACAGAAAGAACTGGAGTAGAATCATCGAGTTAATTATGGACAAAGAATAAACAAGGAAGGAAGATTATAAAAATTTTACCTTTCAGATTGTTTCAATTTATTATCTTCCAATTTTATACGCATTGATGATATTTGCTTGGCAGTTTCTGTTTGCAATATTTGCAATTCCTTAAATTGAATTAAGAATGATTTGTTGAATTGAAAACATTGTTTTTAAAATTAATCGATAATAATGTTATCTGCAATATCGACTTACTTTGCTCAAACTACCTACGGTTTGTTCGGCAATATCTTTCAAAGATTTTTCTTGCCTCAAATTATCTCTCAAATTGGCCATTTGACGTTCACTAGAGCGAAGATTGAATTCAAGTTGATCGTATTCTCTCATTTTAGACTCAAACTCTGATTTTAAATGTGCATGTTCTTCAACGGCTTCGTTCCTTTCGATCCTAAAAATACAAATTAATTTAACATATACTCTTTATAGCAATTCATTTAAAATATTTATATATTACTTCAACTGCTCAATTTGCACATTTAAAGAAGTAGCAAGATCACTTTCATTTTCTTCCTGGTTGCCACCCAATGTCTCTATTATTTTTTCCTTCATAGTTAAAGTGTTGTTAGCTCGGATCTTGTAATTTTTCCACTCTTCGAGCGTATTATTGACTTCCAATTTGGCCTTTTCTAATTTTTCTTCCAATTCCAAGCACATATTTTGAGACGACTTTAAATCATTCTTCAACTCATCGTTGTGCGTAATAATTGATTTTATCTTATATTCAAATTCACCTATTCTATAATTAAAAATATATCAAAAGATGCATAAATTTATAGTTAACACATATTTATTTAGCTAACTTTTCTTTCAATGAATCATTTTCTTTTATGAGTTTCTCATCAGTGACACTTTCTTCGATATCGTTTAGTTTCTTTTCATAGGAAGCGATTTTACCATGTAAACCATTATTCTCTTTAAGGACTTGGTTGTAAGATTTTTCCATTTGCATCAAACGAAACTGCGTGTCTTCAGTGACTGCAAATTTCAATGGTTATTAATATTTATGTTTAATTAAATTTAAATAGTAATATGACAAACCTTTTTCAGAGTTCTTAACTTTCGAAAGCAATATTGAGAGCTCATTATGCACTACGGAAATTTCATTTTTTAACATGGCATTCTCCACATCAAATTTTTCAGCATCTATATGAATACTTTTATCAACGTAAGCCACTGATGAATCCATTTTAAGCAAATCATCGATACCAATTTTAACATCGTCAATGACATCTGCAATATTTAAAAAAATATTTTTATTAATATAAAGATTCATATAAAATTTTAGTGTACTACAAATTATTGTCTGCTACAAAAATAAGATAACTAAGTTAATATTATAATTAAAAATAAATTCATTTAAAATATTTTTTCGATGTTTTAAAGTTTTGAAAAAATAATATTTTAAAATTACATATAAACCTTTGTAATAAAATATTTCACAATACTCGGTTTTTCGATAAAATCGATTTAAAGAAAAAAAAGTATCACAGCGAAAAAGTATTTATTGTAGTAAACTTTATATTTCATCAATAATAAAAATTATAAATTCGAAAAAGAAATTAATTAAATCTTATACAGAAAAATTTAACTTTTAGTAATTAAAAAATCAATTATATTATGAAGAAAAAATCCAGCATTAAAATATTGTAATATAAATGTGTTTTCCAAAAGCAAAATTGACTATATTTTAAAAACCATAGAATCTTATTATCTTGTATTGTTATTATTACCATCACGTTGCGCTTTTTCGTTGTGTTTCCAATCAATTTGATCCACTTCATTTTTTACTTCTAAAACTATCGCCTTATCAATATTGTTTTCAATGTCATTTGTATATGTACTACTTTGTGACCTATTTGTGACATTTGTATTTAAATTTTTCTTATTTGCTCCCTTCAACGATCTCGCTTTGTTTCTTAGTATGTTAGACTCCCTTTTGATTTTATCGAATTTAACGTCTGGTGTTTTTTCTTTATCATCAATTAAGTTTTCGTGTAGTTTATTGATGCTCGGTTTCTCTTGGAGTACCGCAGCTGCATTTTGATCGATTTTATTCAAAAGATTTTCTGCTTTGTCAGCTAAATCGCTAAACCACGACATCTCGGTTGCAATCTTCTAACAAAATTAAAATGTATTGCACAATAAATCAAGTTAAAGATTAATTAAGTTCAATTAACACTTACAGGATAAACTAATCTTTCAAAACCATCGTTTAATAAGGTACATGTACATAAATTATGACTACATTGTGAACCACATCACTACCTGAGTTAATATCCAGTTTGACAGCTCATCCATATTTGTCTATGGAATTTCTAGTCTATGCTCGATATTAAAAATAAATAAAACATATTTTTTAATTAGTTTAAAAATTAATTATAACATGATTATATAATAAGATCGATAGATAAAAATCATTGTTTTATATTAACTCATACACAAACAGTTTTACTATTAACAATTTTATTTATACTGAAGTTTATAAATAGTTATACGTGTGTATAAAAATATTGTGGGGCCCTACTTATATAATTATTTATTCTTTCATTATGGCCAAAACTTGGTAACACTATAGTAACACTGGCGTGACGATGGCGGAGGGCAGTACATTATTTTTGGACCTTTTGGACAAGAAGACAACGGCCGATAGTTCCTCGTCCACCGTTCCCTCAAATATATTATCATCTAACAACATTTGTGCACTAATATAAACTCTAAATAAAATACTGCAGCGGCGACTTAATCTGTGTGTAATTGCCACCCGTCACACAGGACGTTATTTCAGCTTTTTCCAGGGAAAGGGACGGGCAAGAGTTATCCAGTCAGTGGTTGTTATTTTAATATTTAGATTCATAGTGTTTCATTAAATAACACTAATTTCTCTAGCTAGATTCAAGGTAAGGGGGAGGGGGAAGAAAATACCCCTACCTGCCCTTCCCCAAATGATGTCATTGTTTGGAAACCATGTCAAAAGCAATAAAATTGTAGCGTTAATATAAAGACTTGATAACAATATTACGACTTACAATAAGTGGGAAGCAAATGAAAAATATTTAAGTAGAAATTTGACCAACAGGAGAGCGTAAAAACAATTATCCCTTCTTAGAAGTCAAAATTGCTTCTGAGCCCTCCTATTGACCAACATTTGGGTTGAATATACTTTGACCAATACTTTCATATCAAAAGTTAGTCGGTAGGGATAGCTATCACATTTTTAAAACATAGTGTAATATCGAAATGCAGACAAACTATGGAACAATATGCGACATGCGTCATCTGTCAATACTTATTATTCTGCTTATTTTCCCTCAGAGTTAAATAGGGTTAGTTTGTATCTTAGATATTTTTGATCTAATGAAACTAATTAGTTTTAGGACTTCCAATAGGTGAAGTTGGGTTTAATTAATTCGTATAACAGCAAATATGTTTTTGGCAACTATCAAATTTAAAATTTCTGCTTTAGAATTAGGGACGAAATTTCAGTTTTTTTCAAGGGAGGTAGGGGGGAGAAGCAAAAGTTAGCCGGCAGTCGTCATTTTTTTTAATTTTTCGATTTCATTAAAATTAAGTGTATTTCATTAAATAACATGCATATTTTTTGGCCAAATTCAAGGAGAGAAAATGCCCCTGCTGGCCAGTTTGTATCTTCAAGTTATTTTACTGACTTTCTTTTCATTTCTGAAAACATTTTAATTTCATTGCAAAACTCGCAGCATTGTATAAAAAATAATAATTTGGCAGACGGGTGGTGACTGGTGGCGATTAGATATATATTGAGTTGCTGGAGTAGTAATATAGATTACAGTTACATCTTAGAATAGGAAAATGAACGGTGGACGAGGCAGCGCTGACTGTTGTCCGTCCAAGTTTTGGGAATAATAAAACATATACGTATATAAATGGATCCCCACAAATACTTAAGAGATTTGTATTGTTTTTTTCATATGTAATCTGTTTTTTTAAATTATTTTGTCAATGAAAACGAAGGGGGGGGGGGGTAACATTTTAGTTCTTGCCCGGGGCCCCGCCTCTCTCACTCTGTCATATGCACGTATCCGCACGGTGTTTTGCGATCGTGTGACCTGATATTTAAATATATTAAGATCGTTTTGTGTTTGTAATGTACTCAAAAAAGGAAAATAATTTCATTTAAGAAAATGACGTAGAAAAAAGTGTTTAATCAATTTGACTATTGTAAATTGTAAATACTTGAAAGATCACATAAGTAAGTATTTTTTTCCAACGAACAAAGTGAAGTTGTCGTCATAAGTATTGATTTAATTTTTTGATGGCCGCAAACTACGTGGTTGCGGCTTTGCGTTTAAATGACGTTTGAGGTTAAGTTGAACGAATGCGGAGTCTATTGAGGCTACGCGGAGGCACGCTCTGTTTATTTGGTCAGTTTTAGTTTGTATGATGAGTGAAATGTTAATAAATAGTAAAATAATTAATAAAATATCATATACATTTAGATGCTGCTTGTAGATATGCGTCTGCATTGCCAAGAATAAACATGGAACACCAAATTTTAAGAGGAAAGTACGACACTAGATATAACGGCAGAATTAAGAAGCGGCAATGGGAAGACACTCCGATTGCTCCGCCGGGTGTCGATTCTGAGAATGTTCAGGATGAAGCTAAGAAAGCGCGCACTGAGCCTTTCATTCGTATCAAAAGGAAGAAGGTCGCCATGCTGTTGGGATACTCGGGCGTAGATTATTTCGGCATGCAAAGGTTATAATTATTCATTTTAGAGTTATCTTACTAGATTCTGTTTCAATTTCTTATATATTAATTTAGAAACCCTTCTGTGGCGTCGATTGAAGAAGATTTATTTAAAGCTTTATTGGCTACGGATCATATCAGCAAAGAAGCTTTCGAGCTTCCGCAGATGATTCAGTTCCAGCGTGCGGCAAGGACTGATAAAGGAGTATCGGCTATAAGACAGATTGTATCGATAAAGCTGCGTAAGTTTATAATGATATTGATACCGAATCGAATGTGTAATTACACGCTTATGTAATGTTCAGCTGAAGAAATAAAAATTTCGGAAATCAACCAACACCTGCCGCCTGTGATAAAAGTATTCGCTTATAAGCGCGTAACGAAAGGTTTTAACGCCAAGAGCAATTGTCACGCGCGGACTTACATGTACGTTTTGCCGACGTATTCCTTTGAAAACTACCAAGTCAATGTCCAAGATCATAAAAGCTATCGCGTTAAGCCTGAGGTATTAGAGGAAGTTAATAGACTGTTGAAGAAGTATGAAGGTTCAAGAAATTTTCATAATTTTACATCAAAAAGGTACCAACATTTCTTTAGTCCGACGTATATATAGATAATAATTATGTTTATTCGTTTTATAGGTGTTTTATTGATCCGGCTTCGAAGCGCTATATAATGAGCTTTCAATGCGAGGAACCTTTCATAGTCGACGGAATGGAATTCACAACAATGAAAGTCAAGGTATAAATTAATAGCTTACCTACACTACAATAAATGTCAAATATTTGCTTTGCGAATTATTGTTTTCTTTTTGCTTAGTGCTAATTAGGTTTTGCAGTACTAGAAAAAAAATTCTACTCTAATTCAAATCTGTACATTTTATTTGTTGAAAGCTTAGAACTACGAAAACAATAATGCCCATATTGCTTGAAAGCAGAAGTCGAGAATAAATGATGCTTATTATAGGGGATTAACCTGAGTACTTTAATCGGCATAGGACAGTGGTCACCAACTTTTTTGGGAAAAGGACCGGATTGATTTTTTAAAAACCTGGGGGCCAGAGGAAAAATAAATTCTTATTCCGATTAGAATCTAATTAGAATTCTTTGCAAATTAGACATATGCATTTGTCTTTGTTTTTCATAAAAAAATAACGAGTTGACCACTGCTCATTAAATATGCGAAACCTTTTCTTTGACATCATTATATTAAGGCACTATAATTTAATGAATTTCAATCGAAATTTGCATATTCTTTTTCATAAAAATTGTGAAATGAACTAAATATTTTCTATTCGGCCTCTGTGTTGCTGAACTACCCTTTTTTATCTTGCCTGTACTATGTTCTTAGAATTTCAATAAATAAAAGTGTCCGGGGAATTTTCGAGTAAATGAACATCTGGTCGCCTTCAACATCCAATTCTCCGAAAACTGGTTATCACAAATACCCAACTTTTTTACTTTGGGTCCACACCTAATATCTAATCAAATTCCGATTGATGAATTGAAATATAGCTGCCGTGAATTCATAACCAAATAACAAAATTATATAAAATTAATATATCCTATATGAATTATTTACACGCAGAAATCGAAAATTTTTGGAGGGCCGGATGAAAATTTTGACGGACCGGATGTTGGTGACCACTGGCATAGGTTATCAAAGTAGAATTATATAATACAGTATTTACGTATTTTTTATTCTATATTATTCACATAAATATTTATAACTTAAATCTAATTAATGTTAAATACGAGTAGAAATAAATATATATACGAGAGATAAATCTTTCGAAAATTAATATTGAGATATTCCAAAATAAATATTAAATGTGCAATAATTAAAATAAAAAAATATAAATAAATCACATAAATCTGCTTTTACATAAAAATATGTTGCATTTTGGACAGATTTACAATTTTATACGCACTCCTTTCTCATTAGTTTTTTTTTAGATAATCGTAACTGACAAAAAATGAAGAGTAGTATAGGAATATATTTTATTGGAATTAATTGGATAATGGTACTCTGGCCCCTGGTATAAAAACTCAGGAGGCATCCAGAAGCAGTCCATAAAAGATGATATTTATTATTGACTTATTTTTTCAAAAGAAGAAAAATTTGCAGCACCCATTTTTAAAAATATTTTTATTTGACAATGTAATGCACGAATAAGAGACAAAAACACAGTTGTTTTATTGATTTTTATTGGTACTCTTAGATAACACAGTAAAGGATCAACACATGAAGTATTTTTAGAAGTACCTGAATGTAAGGAAGATTGTTTAAACGCTTAAGGCCTATCCAAACAGAGAGCGAAGCGAAGGCGTGGCGAGGCGTTTTTATTTTGTAATACACCGAGTCATTCGAGTCTCGTCATACAGAAAGCGAACGCGAAGCGTTCCTAGGCGTTTTCGCGGCGAAGCGTGTCGGTTGTGATTGTTTACAAACTATTCGTTAGACGTACGAAAATAAGTGTAAAATCGGTCTTCATAAGATTCAATTATGGAGCCTATGATACTCTCCATAGTCTTCCCTGGTTTTATTTATGTCGTGTACCCAAATTCTTTGCCCTTTTTCTTATTTTTTAATAATAAAACAGTCAAAAATAAAATATCGTCTCGCCTTCGCTTCGCTATGACATGCGAAGCGAAGTTTCGCATGTCATAGCGAAGCCGCGAAAACGCCGCGTAAACGCCTCGGATTGCTTCGCGTTTGCTTTCTGTGTGATGAGACTCGAAGGACTCGGTGTATTACAAAATAAAATCGCCTCGCCACGCCTTCGCTTCGCCGCAAAAACGCTTCGGAACGCTTCGCATTCGCTTTCTGTGTGACGAGACTCGAAGGACTCGGTGTATTACAAAATAAAAACGCCTCGCCACGCCTTCGCTCTCTGTTTGGATAGGCTTTTATTGTTTGAAACATGAAATATTCATAGTCAGACAGATAATTGGTCATAAATATCGGCAGCAACAATCGAAATTTGACCTGCTTGATCATTAAATAAAAAAAAAAACACGAAGACGAACTAGTAATTACATCTTCATTCAATATCTTCGAAGAAAACGTTCCAACTCTTGAATCCTTGGATATTTTCGCAAAATTTGCAAGCATGTATTAACATTCAAAAATATATTACAAAATAAACTTAGCAATAAAGTATTCACTTTGACTTTGAATGAACGAACTTCAGATTAACCAACTAAACAAAGTTGAAAGATACTAAACATGACAATTAAGCATATTTGTAATTTAATTGTAATACTGGTATTGACTGATTTTTTCTGTAATACCGGTATTATTTTAATCCCTAGTATTAATTAATTATATGCTATGTTTAATTCACATATATTACTTTACGCAGCTTTGTATATCCTGTTTTTTTTGAACTCATTTTATTTCATCTCTTATCTTTGTTGTAATTTTATAGGGACAAAGCTTCATGATGCATCAAATCAGAAAAATGGTCGGTCTTATTTTGGCTGTTATCAAAGGTGTGACTACAGACGATATTATTGAGAAAGCTCAAGAAAATGCCAAATACGATTTACCGATGGCTCCAGGATTAGGACTAATGCTAAATCAGGTATTATTTATTAATTAAAATGTGAATAAAAATGCGGTCTGTTAAAAAGTTTTAAAAATAAAGCTCTGTAAGACACAATGTGAAATATATTTCTGAGGGTACTCTAGTGCAATGGAATAAAATTTTGAATAGTTGACAGTCAATATGATATAGTTTTGAGTAGGGTGCTAAATAGTGACTGCAAAATTGAACTAGGATCAGTTTTTTCATGTGTTAACACTTGAAATGACGAAATGCACAAATTTGTGCATTTCGTCATTTCAACTTCATATAACAAAAACACACGTTAAACTGTGTATTTACCTTAACGTATTTATGTAGCGTTTTAGCTAAAGATATTACTAATATTATATTAACTAAGATAGTTTATAAAACCTGTATCCAAAATTCCAGAGGATCAAAACTTGGATAAAAAAATTTGTTTCAAGGCAGTGTTTACATACACACAGATTTTTTTTATAAATATATAATTTATGTTATATATTCGTAATAGTGAAATCAGTAACCATCAAACTGCGAGTCGCATATCAATAAAATAAAAATGTATTTAAGTATTTTTTAACACTAAGGTCAATTCGTGGTGATATTCACACGGCACCCAACTGTTGTTTTATATTTGCACAATGTATCAGACAATAGAGATACACACTATTCAATGTGTTCTTATTTTCTAGGTACATTATGATCGTTATGACTCGCGCTATGGACAAGACGGTTTTCATGAACCGTTAATATGGGACACTTACGAGCCTGAAATCGAAGAGTTCAAAAATAAATACATATATCCGAATATAATCAACACTGAAATAAACGAGATGCCGATGGCTTCGTGGTTAGAAACTTTGCCTTTACATTCCTACGATGTGAGAACCGACGACAAAGTTGCTTATGTAGAAGGAGCTGAAGAAGATAGTGACAACGAGGTGGAATCTTTCGAAGACGAGACTAAGTTAAAAGGCGGAGAATCAGAAATAAAGCCAAGCGAAGAATTAAAAACTATGTCGATCGACGCAAAATCGGAGAGTCAATCTATCGAAGCTGAAGAAAAAAGCATACAATAATCTAGTTACTTTCGTATATATCGATGTTTAAAATATTTTTAGCGAGTCGATCGTTGTTGTCTGATTGTTAAATGTGGATAATAAATAAAATGACCGTAATAATTGTGTTACTTATTTTATTATTATAAAATCATATTAAGCTCTTAACGGCCATTTCTAAAATTCCCTCTCTAGTCTCATTGCCACCGATGAAACCGGTGTGATGGCAAAATACGCAACCAGGAATGCCGGATATTTTGGATAACTCTTCGTCTCTGAGTCCTCTCCATTCTTCTTTCAAAAATGTCCTAAAAAAATATAAATATATCAGTGAGTTGCTTGTGATGCATAACATAAGACAAAAAAGGTGATGTTTCAAAGAGCTGGTCATAATGGCAGGATATCAGCGGAGCGGAGAACATTTTATAAAGGAAGGACACAGGCTGAAGAATAAAGATTGTAAATATATTTTGTGTAATTGGTAATCCTCAAGCAATAACATGTTAACTGATAACTATTAAAATAATGGCAAGTATTCAAGCGTGAAGATTGTATGAATTTTCTGAATATATGTACAAGATATTTAGCTACGATGATAAAAAAGCTTGAATTATACATATGACAAATAATATGATTTCAATTTTCTAGGTATATAGATTAGTTTTACATTTGCATTTTTATTGAAAATATTTTTAGAACAAAAATTAGCTAGATTTGTGTACGAAAGGATATAATACATACAGCAGACCCCCCAATAACACGGTAAATTGGTGACGTGCTATTTGGATACCTGTTACTTTATGTGTGAGTGAGCCAAATGGATATCTCACCATGCTTGCTTGATTCGTACGTATTTATTGCAAAAAATTATACGAGTATTTTCTAGTTCCCTCAAGTAGACGCACCCAAATTAGCGTGTAAATAGTAGCATTACAAATCAGGCATGCAGTATAAATGTACAACGGTAGCTTAAAATGGCCGTCACATTGGAAGAAACAAACATTTGTTTTTTAAGTAGTAAAGACAAACAAATTTTAAGTATGGTGATGCATGTCTATCGCTCCAGCAAGTGTACGAGTGGACTAGAAAATTTTAAGACAGAGTGAGTTCTGTAGTGAAAGATATTTAGCACACAGCTATCAAAGGGAAAGATATGAAAGATCTGCACTTCCAAGTGTCTTGAACATGCCATACTCTACAGATTGTTTTTCTAGAGATTTCCATGTAGTTCTGGAAAACTTGTATTAAATACGAAGAAAAATTGTCATTATGTATCGTTTTTGTTTGATAAAATTGCATGATAAAAAATATATTTGAGATTTCCACTTGATTCACCCACGAAAATATTTTTGCGCTCAACTATTTTCCACAATAGCAGAAATAATAAAATAAAACTTTTCATGAAATTATAATTAAAACCATCGAAGTCTACATAACTTGTATTAAAATCTACGTGAAAATCTAAGGATTAGTATACATTATTATTCATGAATATGTTAACATGTTCTTGCTTTGGAGTCTCATTTATAAGTCTCATCTTACTTGCAAATGAAGCTATCCGGAGTGATAGGAACCGCTATAGCCCTCCAACTCTTGTCTTTATACAAAAAAAATGCAACATCTTCAAAATTCAACTCGCTTTTTAGATCAAAATAATGCTGCTTCCATGGAGCGAACGTTTCTAATTGAGCGATCTTCCCCGATGAATGCACATTGAACCGTTCGTCGATCGCTTTCTTTACAATCTCCCTAGCCGGCCACCAGGAGTTTAAGTAATAATTGATCTTATCCATAAACACATTTCCCACCATTTCCATAGCGTCTTCGAATATTTCATCACTCGATTTGGTAGGTTTGACATTCCAAGCCGGATTTAGACCTCCGACGGTCGAGCTTATGTTAGTTGTAATCCTATATTTAGGTTCACCGTCACAAATAGGAACGCCATTATCAATAGCGTCTATTTCTTGAATGAAATATTCATATATCTTATCGTACACTGCATCGATACAATCAGCGCTAAGATCTTTATTCAGATTGATAATTCGTTCGCCGAAGTGCGCGTATATTAAACCGGCTGAACTTAACCTACAAAACAAATTTTATATTGGTATTATCAATTATTAATTGAATATTATAATTAGATATATTACTTGATATTGTATTTCGCCTTCATCGTTGCTTTGACGCTACTAATAGTATCACTGAAACTTCTCTGATGATGATCATAGCGATGAGTACTCGGGTTATATTCACCGCCGACGTCCACTACGATATCGCAAGTATTCAGAATTTCCATATCTCTAGTTCTGACAATCTTCGCATCTTGATACTCCGGAAGACGCTTTAGCATGAAGCAAGCTAATGCATCGTCACAATGGAAGATTCCGTCGTGCGTTCCGATTTGTACGGTCTTCTGGATCATATTAAATAACGGTAATAAAAACATAACCTCAATATGTAAGTCGCTTTAATTTAGTCTCAATTGTTTTAATTGTGTTATGAATAGCATGGAAGCGATTTGAAATACCTTTTTGTTGTTTGGTGCTCCGTTTTCCATTGTGTTAATGATTGTAGAACAAACTCGAAAATGTTGAACAGTGCGGGCAAACTGACAGTTAGCTTGATAAAGTTTGTTGGCCAACATCGTTTCAAAGTCGACCATTAATAAGCGACGATTGCAAAAAATACAAAAATTCTAATTAAATAGCTAAAATAAACTTTTAATTATTATTATAGTGTAAAATTATTAATATAAATAACCGATCCAAGATGTGATTGCAATATTTGCAATTGCAAATATTCTCTCAAATCCAAATATTTTTTTATATGATTGATTAAAAAAAACAGTAACAAAAATTGCAGATATGCATAATAATGTTATAAATATACAGATAATGTTATCACTTAAGTATCCTTTTATATATATTATTATATTATTGTTTATGTTATCGTAGGATATTTCTCAATTTTTATGTAACCGTATAAATAGGCCCGACCCACTGGTAAAAAGGAGAATCAGAGTGGGATTTGTGAACGGAGGCCGAACGCTAGACGTGGCTTCGACTGTAAATAATTAATTCAAATATTTATTAGAGACAACAAATGAAAATAATAAAAGATTTACAATAAGTGAATTAGAGCATTATTTTTGCTCCTTTATGACAATAACAACAAGCTCAATATGTCTTAGTTTTCTTATTTGCCTTTTATAAAACATTAAGTTTAAATAAAATAAAATTTATCTAAGACACCTCCTTGTGGGATTCTAGCTCTTATTTCTTTTAATTTAGAATATTCGTTATTTTATTTAATTTCGGTATTCGTCCGATAATTACAAATGATTATTCGATGCGAGGTCATGAGTATTTTTCTATCTTTTTCAATGCTTATTAAAAAAGGGTTTAAAGAGTTTTTAAGTTGTTACAACTGATGATAGTTGCTGGCTTTCGAAAGTTTCATGGCTATTGTGGAAATTTGAGTTTTCTGAAATTTCGGTTTTAATTGTTATGTTTAGATAAACCTTTGTTGTAGTTTTCTAAAGGCATTGTTGGAATCCCTAGAGTATAAAACATAATAAATCTTGTGAATATTAAACATAGAACAAATTTAGTTACTATTAGTAGGAAAAAGGTATGAAAATTTCTGACTAATTTAGTTGTTAATTGTTACTTTTAGATTAAAAAGGTATATATTTATAATATAATAAGAGATAATATGTACCTATACTGTGCAAATATACTAGATTTAATTCGCCTGTTCCTATCAGCTTAAGGGTGACTAATCGCATTTGTGAATAAGGACACATCTCCATAACGAAGCTCTAAGAATGAATATACCTCAAGGGTTACGTTCAATTATTCAAGGATAATTCTTTATAAGATTACGTTTTAGTGTAACGAGTGCGTAGCTAATGCAATTACGCTCACAAATACATTGAAAATTCACTACAATTTCATCGGGTTAACTCACTTGACCTCTTTCGTTGTAAAAAAACGAGCAAAAACATTGTTACCTTTTTAAATTATAATAAATTAGGTGAGTGATAAAATATGAGAAATAATTTTTCATGTCAAATTAAGGGTGTAAAGGGTCAATTCGTATCTAATAACTACATCCTCTTACAAGATCTGATGGATGATCAATGGTTGATAAAGTGTGTTAAGTTTTTTTATCATTCTAACGCGTGAGAAAATAATCACGGATGTCATTAAAAAATGTAGGCGTGTTGCTGTATTGTTTGTGATTTTTGGTCTAGGAAATGAGAATGCGTGTGTTTTATGGGGATTCATATCAGGATGCTGTTTCCCCATCTCGTTCAGTCCAGACATGCGACTTTATAGTGTCCATTGTCCCAAAATGACACCATTATCGCATTGTGCGGGGGATGATTTGGGACTAATGTCTGTCTTTTGCTCCTTTTTCGGTGACCCAAGAACTAGTTCTACGACAATGGCTCTACACGCATAATATATTTAATGTTTACGTTTATCTTAAGAAAATTGACAGTCTGGGACATTGATCGACAACTAAATAAAATAATTAAAATTCAATAAATTGAAGAACGTTCTAACTGTCATTAAACGTAGTTTCGAGACATATAAACATTTAATTTATAGCAAAAAATATTAAAAAAAAAACAGATTGCTATGTATTTCCATATATAATATACATATGCATATATACTTTTGAGCTTTAGCAAGAAATATATATTTTGTAGTAGCTATTATGTTGAATTGTAGTATTAGAACAATCTCTTAAATTTAAATGACATATGTATGTGTATATCATTAGAAAAAATATAATACTTAATATATTAAAAATGTGTCAATGTGCTCAAGAATGTACAAACAAATCTATATAATTTTACAAATACGTATAGGAAAAAATGGAAAATATGAACCTTTATGTTAGAACACATTTATGGCAAGAACATGTTACAAATTTATATTAGAACAAACTTTTTCTCGCAGTAAACAATATATTTGAGCACCTGTATAATAAAGGGTGATATTTAGGAATGAGAGATTAAAAAAATGTATGTCATGGTTCACCGATAACCAAATAAAAAGTGTTAAAAGCTAACCAAAAACTACAAATGCCAACAGTGCAAGATACCTGTCTTAGGGATTTTTATGTATGTTAATATTTTTTGTTATAATTTACTGACTGCTAGGGCAAGTCGTCGAAGTGTATCGTATGTTTATTTATTATTAACGAAATGGCCTTATCCTCATATGTATAGCAGGTATGGTAAACGTAGGTAAGCATCGCCATTGTTGTATCGAAATTGTAACCAAAAAGTTTAAATTTGAATACAATATCGAATACACATTTGTGTATTTAGCTCGTTTACTGGCGTAATCGATAAGATTGGAATGCTTGAATGCATTTATAATAATAAAAAAATGTACAGGATGGCATAAAATCTTTAATTCATATTTAGTAGTTTTAAATCATATTTTTAGGATAAGATCTTGAAATCGATAAGTCAAAATAATTTAATTTTAATATTCAATACCATTTGTAATAATTTATTTATACTAAACCATATGTATTATTATTATAATTCTGTTCTTATGTATCAGTATTATGATCTTACAATAATCTCATAATGCACGAGGAGAATATTAGTACTAAATATCATGATTGTTATGCTAAAAATAAAATATAGATATATGAAAAAATATTCCTGGATTTGAGTGTTTATAGATAAAAAAACTTAATTTAATTTTGTATTAATTTATAAAGAAGAGTAGATACTGTAGATTTATCTTCGATGGTATTTAAACAGAAGTGTGTATACGTATGCTTCAAAACAACTTAACTTTAAGTGGTTGATAATGTTGATACTTAAGTATATAAACACATATTATAAAAAAAAAACAGTTAGTATATATCGGGCAACAGCAATTTTTTTTTATTGTAAAAAATTGCCCATCGATTAACAGATTAAACGAAAATAGTTTACAGATTTATGGATTCTGAAGATACTTATGATACAAAGGGAAGGTGAAAGTTAATTTGACATTAAATTAAAAAAAATGAACGGGTGTAAAATTAATTAACGCGAATAAGGTCATATAATTATGACTTTAAAACAGTTTTTTTAATCATATAAATATGTTTCGGAATTCTAACCCTGATGGTGAATCTGCTGGTCTCTTCGAGTGTCTGCTGGAGTCTTCGATTCTCTTCCGGAGTTTGCGAGTCTTTGCTGGAGTCTGCCAGGTGACTGCTTGTGACTGCCTTCATGGCAGTACAGGCTGCAAAGCTTGCTGACCAATCACAATCATGCAGCGATCATCCAGCCAATCACTGCACTCGCTTCTTAAAACATTGAAATAAGTATACACCATTAGAAAATAATAAATGAAAATGGATATCTCTGTAGGTTGAATTGTGTATGTGTAACGGGAAATATTGTGCCCTTACGATGCTATTTGTCTTCCGGTGATATATAGTTTCCCGTGACCGTTTCATAACAAAGAAATATTTATTCAAGAATCCTTGCGTATTATTTATGAGGGAACCCTTAAGTTCTAGTCGTAGCGAAAGACTTTGGTTGATTGCATTGTTATCTAAATAATCATTATTGGTCAGAGTAATTTCGCGAGCTTCAAGTGTGGTCCCCCACGTTCCACGTATGTAAATGGGTTATTATTTCGCGATTCAATAATATTTTACTATTCTTTCAATTAAATTAATAGAAATGTATATATTTTTAAATCGCGATGGAAAACAGAAAGTTGCAAAATCTTTTTTTAATTATTAATTATATTTTTTGTTTTGTTTATTTGTGTATTAAGCTGTAGTTACTATCATTAAACCAGAGAGAGAAGCATATTTAATCAATTAGTACATTAGTAATTAATTTTATATTTATATAATTTAGTTATAATAGCTTTAAATTGAATAATTCATTTATATATGAAAGATTTTCACGAAACTATTAATTGAATTTGCATTTGTAAAAAAAAATAAATAAGGTAAAAATTTTAACACATTATTTTAAAATGATTGATCAATCTCAAAAATACACACCTTTATATTGTGATTGATTAAAATTACACAAATTAATGGCATTTCACAATTGAACCACCAATTCATAATTGAACCACCCAATGAAGAGATTAAATCGGTAGGTCTTATGCCTAGTTGATTCATACACAATACCAGTCTAGAAACATGGCCAAGCGCGTCTGAAGTCCCATGAACTGTGCTCACGAACCAAGCAGCTGTCTAAAAGTACGCCGCATTTTTATTACACCCTCTAAAGTGCTGGATGGATATACAGTTTACGCGTACAACGGTATATATTACGCGGTGCAAAACCGGAATATACACACTGAACTCCACTACACATCGACGCTCAGACTACTACTTTGGTACACGGATTTACGTCTCGCCTTCTGTTTGGGGAAGCACCTCCAGGAGACACTTTCGAGAACAAGTACCAACGACTTCAAGAAGGACCTATCGACGAAGTGAGTACTATAAAATCATATAAAAGGCTATTCCTATATGTGATTTTAAAAGACAACTAAGAAAAATGGCCCTTCTTTGTTAAACTCTTTTACAAATTAATTTATATAGTACCCGTATAAATTAAAAATGCTAAGGTATCTGTCTTAAAAATATTCACGTGCATTCGTGTACAAAAATTCGCCACTCTTTGTTTCGGCCTTTTCACCGAAAGAGGCGAAAAACAAAATCTCGCCATGGGTATTACGAAATCGCAGAAAACCAACGATCATTACCTTAGACACTTTATCTGACACTACTGACATACACAACAGATTTCCAACTTGCACCCACATATGAACTTTAACCAAGAGGAGACCATCCCATCTTTAGACCTTTAAGGATAACAAAAGCAGCTGCTTCTCTCTTCCAGCTTGACATCTGAAATTCAGAGTTGAACCTGCTTCATATAAGAATAACTAACAAATACAAATTGTTTTACGAAAATGAAATATTATCAAACTTTGACTAAAAATTAAATAAATTAAAAAAACTATTCACCTCTTATGCATTTTAAAAGAGGATGACAAAGTAAAATCTTTAATTTTTGTTTGTAAATTTGTCGCAATAACATGAAACATAGTATTTTCCTAATTCGATTTTCATCTATAACATTTACTACTAAAATTGGAAAAATATAAAACAATTCCCAATAAAACTTTCTAAAACAAATTGGTTATTGTAAAAAAATATTTTGGAATTTAAATTTGAGGTTTAGTTAAGAATTTAAATATGAAAATGGTCCAAAGATTACAATAAAAAATAATAAAATTCACCATAGGTCTCTAATTGAAATAAGAGATAACAAAACGTCAGCAATATATAGATATACTATTTCTAAGGAATTGCTGATGAGACATTATTACTTATTTAGCTAACGGGTTGTATTTTTAAGGCAGGACAAAATAACACATATAAATTTAAAAAAATATAATAATAATAAATAATATAATATTTTTATCTAAAACAATTTTACGTTGAATTGCGTCTAGACATAAAAATATTTCACGGTCATGCATTCAACAAAAATTAAAGCAATTTATCATAAGATGGACCATTCGCCAAAATCTGATATTACAGAGGTGTTAAAATAACAAAACACCAAATAAATCAAAATTGCAGACAAATATATCTTTGGAGAAAGTTTAGTGATAATATACACTTTACGAAAGTCAATGATTTATTTGCAATATATTTTTTTATTATTATAAAAATATTATTAATGATTCAAAAAATGATACATATTAACGACAGTTTGATTGCATAATCCAAGTTGCGCTCAAAACTACAATCCAATCCAAAGATTTACTACCGACTAACAATTCTTTACGACCAAACTATTCAGACCAATCGATTCGATTCACATCGTTGTTATTTATCGCGATATTTCATAGAACTTGGTTAAGAACCGGGTAACAATTGGTCTTGTTATACGGTCACAAAAGCTTGCGAGAATGATCTGAGGCGTGATATCGTATAAAAATGAATACATTTTTTGTGTATATCGTAGGAGATGATTTATATGATATTAACGTGTAAACTGCCCTTCCATTCATCTTTCCATTTATCACATCTGTTCGGAGATTTGTTTGCCGTCGGTGTTAGATAATGGTCCGAAAGTGTTAACCATCTCAGAATTTGTTGGCGTAGGTTGAGAATTATTATAATAACAATAAAAAATCATATGCATATTTATTGTATTATAGGGTTATATATGTGGGTAAATTGTTGATGTTTTATTAATAAAACATTTGGTGACATAATGGTTTTAATAAAAAGCTTAAATTTTTTGTTGATGTGTATGTATATTTTTATAATAAAATGTTGTATTTAAATAAAGGGTTTCTAAACATGATAATATTGAATTTGTGTCATATTTCACAAAGTCAAGTAGATAGATAGGTGTGTTATAAAAAAACTAAAAAAACTTGGACTTGAATCCACACGGTATTTGGAAGTAGAAGTACATTTGTATCACCATTATTTTTCTATTTATATACCACTAATTATCCTCTATTGTACAACTCTTCTAGTTTGATTGCTTCGTGTAACTACGTTACATGGTAAAATATCCTCAAAAGCTGTGGTTGATGCTGGTGCTCAACTGCTTAATTATTTAAAAGTGAATTTTAACAATTCATCAAAATGCAAATTATAATAATTTTTATACACTTTGATTGAAATATGTGTTAAATTATCACCATCAATTATTAGTTAAAAGCACAACAATAAGACTATGTATGTATGCATGTCGTCAAATCTCGTGTTGGTTATAAAAGCAAATGAAGAAAGCACTCGAAATAGTTTTCTTTTTACACAGGAGCGCATAATTTACGGGCGACAAATAGTACAACTTTGTCGGACGTCGTCTGTAGAATTTCTTTGTAATGTGAAACGCCTTCAGACACTTAGTGTATATCAAAGAAACATTCGGCCACACATTTCAACATATGACAAAGCTTTCATAGGCGTAATTACAAATTGGTGGTAACCAGGGAAGCGCCGCATCACTGATAGTTAAACGGTTTACGAGCGGTTAAATTGAAAAGGTAATATAGAGCTATTAATATTCTGTTTTTTTTTTTATTTTATTTATATTGTAAGCCGCTACACCAAAGTTTCTCTAATACTACTAATTCAATATTGTACTGTATTTTTCAATAATAATGATGACAAAGAATTGTAAAAGAATTTGACATTGCCAATTACAACGAAAGTTTGTATGATGTTTTTACAGAGATTTGTGAAATGATTAAAATATTTAGATAGGGCGCAAAGAAAAGTATATATATTGAAATTAGATACTCCAATCAGAATATTCGAATATCTAATATATTTGCCCGTTTTTTGACATTTTGTTATTCGAATCACTTTATACTGGAATATTTTTAAGTTTTAAATATCTAAAAACAATAAAACACAACTTGTGTACTATTTTGTAGCGGGATCATTTATATATATTTGTATTTGGTTTATTAAAACCAGAAATTGGCGGCACTCTGGTAATACTTGAGGACTTTGGCGAGCTCGCACGCTGGCGCGGGCCTTGTGCACCATCAACCATCATAACATTTTTAACATGTAACTATTAACTATACTTCAATACAAATAATAATGCAGCTGCTCAATCTGTATTTAATTGCCAACAGTCACCTCACGTCACCAAAATTTCTTAAATCTTTGTCTATCTTAACAACGCATGTAGTCAATTTTTAACCCTATGTAACGCTACAGTATTAATAACCCAAATATAGTCCAATTTTACCCTTTTTAATTTAACAAAATTAATATTCTTGAATCTTCATGTTCTTTATAACAGATATAATCATAACAACAAATAGTCAAGAGACAAAATAATTAGAAAATAAACATTTTGCAAACGCCTAAATTATCCATATTTCTAAGTTAATATTGTGCAGCTGTATACTTTCTTTATGGCTGGTATTTAATAATTATATTTCTTTTGAAACAAAAAATATAATCTGTCTAAAAAATTTAAAAATAAGCTAAGTAAATTGATAAAATCAATAAATATAGTATATACCAAATTAATATATTTTTAAATATACTGAGTAATATTTTTTTTGAATACAAAAAATATTATATAAAAAAAATTAGCTAAAAAAAATAATTAGGTAAAAAATATCAAAAAAGCCCAGCCAAAAATAATTTTTTCGATTTTTCTTTAATTCAAGATTTTTTAATCTACATTTAGAGTTTTGAGTTGAAAAATCTATCAAAATAGATTTGTAAACTTTTATATATATTTTTTTTTTCAAAACAGGCCACAAATTCAGTGTATAAAGCTAAAAATATTTGAACTTTTGTAAAATTTAGGGTTAAGAGCTTGAAATCTATTAAAAAGGCCGAAAATTAGTACACTTCTAAATTCTATTGTTTTTATTTCGATTTTTCTTTAAATCAGGCCTACATTTAGAGATTTTAGCTAAAAAAGCTATCGAAAAAGCTAAAAATTAAAAATTTTAGAGCTAAAATCTTTTATATTCTTATTTATGTATAACGATTCCAAGAAGGCACGCACATTTTCAAACATTTGACACGGACCCATCCTTTTTTATGCAGCGGTATAAAAATGTAATGTTTGTAAAACCTAAAAACTATGCACAAATTTAATAACTTCGAATTGAATTTTTTTTTCCCCATCTTTATCGAGAATTTCTTGAGAAGAAGCAAAAACTACAGAGAAACCGTTGTCTGCTTCATTTGAGACCTTCATTTCAAATTATATTTAAACAGAATTTTAAAAAAATTTGAAAGTTCTAAGAATTCTCTAGTCGTAACGTTCATACCGATATCGTAGGAATAATATGTATAAATGCCTTCATATAAATCTAACCCCTTTCATAAAAATACATCAAACATCAAGTGCACACTTACATTGCGCAAATTATTTAGAAGCGCATGGTAACACCCCCACGGAGTATGGCTGAGAGACAAATAGTAGTGGATTCTCATTAGAATGTAACGGTATATCATTGTGATCGATATATAATCTTATGATGCGAACGGTAGAAAAGTTCTTAAATACACATGCACATACACGCAAATGAAAATGATCGCCAAATAATTACAAACAACTACAGATAATGGCAACTGAAGACTACTAAATAGTGCATTCCATAAATACTCTTTTAAGAATTTTAAGAAGCTCTGGCGTAAGTGTATTATATTTGATTAGGATAACTTCAAAAATGGAGCAATAAACGCTATGGTCGTTCAAACAAGAATTTCGAACTAACGCGTTTTGAAAAGAAGTTTAATAAGAATAAGAGAATACTCCATAGCACAATTGCAACGATGGGGCAGATATTATGATTATCAGAGATTTCACTTTCCTGTCAGCATCCGCTGGTTAAGCACTATAAAAACAGCCATTTTTTGCATAGAGAATGCAATAGACAATGCGTCTTACCTGCGTAAAAACCACTATTGTAATCTATCCCTTGCATTACCGACTGTTAAAATGTGTTTTACTTATTCAATGCATAAACATATTTCGTTGGTCGAATATGAAAGCGGTGCAATTGCCCAACTAATTTCTGCATCTGTGAATCGCCAGAGATGAGTCGAATTAAGAGTATAAAAGACGTGACACTTTGTTACATCAGTGACGATCAAACGATTCAAATTAACTGATAAAAAACAACATGAATCATTCTTTTCTACCGGCGCTCAGTTTACAAAATATGCTTTGATAAATTATACGACTTAACAATAAAATGTTATCACACGCAAAGTCACATCTATTCAGACTTAACACTGTATAGTATTAATATTGAAAAAAAAATATTAAAAAATGTATTTTTTATCACATCTCAAATATTTTCAATACTGAAAAAAAAGAGTCTACTAATAAATAAGGGCATGTACACAAAGCATAAGTATTGAAAAAAATGTACTGAATTAATTTGATATTTTCAACAATCTTTAGTACAGATAGGCACATATTTTTTTATCTGGTATGCCAATTAGACGAGTATATTTTTTTATCATTTGTAAGTTATTTATAATTCTCATTCTAAATTGTAACACGCATTAGAATTTTATGGCGTCCAAAAATGAGGCTATCGCACCTAAGGCATTTTAGAAAATTATCCAGTAATTCGAGAACGATTAATCCGGCGGGTTACGGCAGTACCCTTCACACGGAATCGATCGGTAGGCAAACGCATTAAGTTGTCAAATTTTAATGCCTTCCAGAATTACAACCATAAAATGACCATGCACACACACGGTACAGTTATGTAACTATAGTCTGTTAAAGGGGGGAGGCGTAAATGTATAATGACGACCCATAGACAATAATTATCTCTGGCTGTAGAGATGTGCCGCTGTGACGTCTCTCTCTCACTAGGGATGCACTGAAGGTGTTTGTTAATTGTGGTGTAATTTCACGCCGGTTTATTATTATTGATTTAGAGAGAAACCAAATAAACGATTTGTTTTAGAGATTTTATGCTGGTACATTTTTATTTAGAATGTACGTATTTTTCATGGTTGTGAAAGTATTTCTTTACGATTGTGAAAGTGAATAAATGTGTTTATTATTTCATTGGTTTTAAAATCAATAGTGTTAAAGTTGTATGTTTCTTTAAAAATAATTATTATATATATTACTTTTTAAGCAATACTATCTATCTAAAAAAATAACTGCAACTGAAGCCACAAGTTATTCTCTCTGGAAAGCAGTTTGAACAAGCGCAACTGCAAAATGGAAAATGGGAAAAAATAATAAAAAAGCCATTGCATTCTCTGATCCACTTCCAGCACCCTGTTTAGAAAATGAAATTGGTATTATAAACGTTTGCTGTAATATAAAATTAATAATATAATAAAAAAAAAATGTAATAAATGATGCAATAAATTATTGTTGCGTTCTCTTGCGCCATGTATTATAGTTCTGCCAATAAAACTAACGCCTGTCATTTTACAGCTATACATTTACAATAATAATATTATGTAAATAAATTCGCAAACCTGTCTACTGCCACTTCAATGATTGATATCTCTATAACAATACCTCAAAGTAAGAACCTCTTTGAAAAAAAAACAACATGCAATTCCATAGAAACACTAACCAAAGAAAGGAAAGCCGCAGACCTTTTGATTTATGTAAAAAAACATTGTATTCAAACACATATTTGATATAAAACGTCGATAAAGTGCTATATGCGTCTTGGAGTTTCCACAACGAAACTTCTAGTGATTTCATGTAAGTATTCTATAAAGTCTAATTAACGTCACTAGTGGATATTTGATAGACAATCTAGTAGCCCTTGACATAAAAGCTATCTATGTAGATGTATAGTATGAAATATGCTAATTGTCGTTTGCTGAGTTTTGCGTAAACGAGTATATAAATGTGGGACTTTATTTATTTGTAATATATTCCATGAAATTTATATAGATAGACGTCGTTAAACCAAGCGTATGCATTAAGACTTATATAGTAATTTTATTTTATTATAATTAAATAATAAAATAAACTGGTAAGATGTTATGGCCATTTTATTGTAGAAAATTACTTCCATAAGCAATTGTACATTTTCTAGAATTGTTAAATAAAAATAAAACATCCCCTCAATTCACTCGACTTGTCCAAATTGTTTTGTTTGACTTTATACCGCATCGTTTCAAGAACTCTTATGTAACTTTCCCCTACTGAAATTTGTCAAAGCAAACACTCAATCTCCCCTATCCGAAAAGATTTGTTAGTATTGCCTAATTAATCTTTCGAATAATTTATTAAGCAGAGTATAATTTCAATTAATAAAATATGATTGAGTCATTACTAGATAATAATGATATAAATTTTGATCTTAAATATAAAAAATATATGCTACAAATTTGGCTAATATTATTACCGCTCATAATTATTGTGTTTTGCCATTAGATAACCTGTTTCTTATTTCGCTCGTTGACATGTTAAATGTCTCCAGCTTCTTATATTTACTGACAACTCGCTGAGATGTTAGCAAACGACACGGAAAATTATTCTGAATAATTAAACGATTATCTCCTCCTGTTTATCTGGCATCATCTGAACGCACCGCTTTGCCAAATTTTGGTGAACTATGTGCAGCGAATAACCGCATCCAAACGATCCGTTGTGGGTTTTCAAAGACCGTTTAAAGTCATAAATGTAAGTCATGTGCTGTATATTATTCATATTTTGACATGGATGTGCGATTGTTGCTATTGCGTTTGCTGTGAAAGTCGTTGACTTTATGCTGTACTTAGTTTCTGGGAGTTTCCGCCGTAGAATTTATTTTATCTTTACTACAATTCACAAAGCAAATTTTATTTGCATGTTTCATTAAAAGCATTTTTACGGAATTTTATCGGTCTACCTTTAAAATAAAATTGGTATGAAAACGAGCAATAGTTAATAAAATAAAATAATGAGCGAGAAGAAGGTGCGAGTTATTACATAGGTACCAGTTAGATTACCTCAGCACAAGATAAACCTTGATATTGCTAGATTCACAAAAATTAGAAACATTGAATACATGCGTCTGAACGAACGCATTTTAGGACCACTTTGGTTCTTATTGAATTGCCTTTGCTCTTTAACAGCAACGTTTTTTTAATACAGATATTTTAACGAATATTTCTAACAAACAAAAACATGTATTTAAAGTATGGTTATATACAGTATTATCCACAACAATAGAAGAAAGATTTCGTGACCAAACAATTGCGTTATTAATTGAAAATATTTCTCGGACCACCTAATTGTACAAGTACCGCTGAAAATACTACTATGTTTGAAAAGTATGCGCGTTAAAGAAAACATTTTACCCTGCGAATAATAATTGTTATTCTACCCTTTGGTTACCGATCGCCGAAGTGGCCGTGTGGATCGTTTCTATTTTAAGTTGTAAGCCCATTTTGTATGTTGTACAAGAAGCAATGAAATTGGCCCGTAAACATCTTCATCTGCGATTCACCAGAACTGTCTCTAATTAACATTTTAAAATACGCGACACTGAGAGAGAGATGCTGAAAAAAGACGATACGAAGTCACAGTAGCGAAAATTGTTTTTTATGATTTAATTTTAATATAAATAAGAGCCGAAGTAGCTCATTATTGAAGAATTTTTGATATAGTAAATTTACAGATTTTTTTATTATACCTGTTTGATTTTAATTAGTCATCACGATATCCATCCGTAAGATTAGAAAAATCTAGGGAAACATAATTTGTAATGATTGATTGGAATTATAAATATATATTAACCACTAGTTCTCCTGGACACCTCTAAGAGCAATATATGATTTAAACCCAAGGCTTAGTAATGATAGACGAGTATAGATGAACCAGGAGACTGCATCGTTCAGAGAGCTGCTACACAGACATCACAGTCAATAATAATACAACTTGACACGCCAGCGAGGACTCTCGCGAGGTTTTTGAAGCGCAAAAAATATTAAAATATTTATATGCGCTGTCAGATAAAATAATTTAACAATAAACATTTTTTTAAGGCCCTGTCAAGTGTTTATATATTTGATAAACTAAAAAATTAGTAAAAACAGGCGAAACAAGGTACGAAAGTTAAAATAGTATATCTCTAGACTACATTTATCATAGTATATATCTATAGTGTTTTTATACACTGTAACGCATTGGGATAACGTATGCTATATTACAGTGTTCTTTAAAATATTTTTATAAATTCTCTCCTCAAAGCTATGAATGAATAGTGGCGTAACTAAAATTTTCTAAACTCTCCTAAGCCATACCAATAAATTATATACGAGTTTCCTATTTTTCTAATATTTTTTAGAAATTAGTAAAAAATTACTATTGCTATATATATGAGCTTATGTGTAGAAAAAACGTTACATTGTTATTTGAAACTTAATTTATTGAAATTGAATTTAGCATGATATTATAAACATGGAATCTTTCACCACACGGTCAGTCAGAGCAACAATAGTATCAATCTACACCGAAGTTGCAGCTGATAACAGCTAGATAACAAATTAATTTATGTCGTCTTTAGAAGTTTCTAAACGTTTTTCGAAACCATCCGAGATAAACTACTTCAGTCCATTATTAACCATTGATTTAAGTTTGCCTATATTCATGGAAAGAAAAATGAAGAGAAAACAGTTAATTGTGCTTTTGTCAGCAAAAATGTTGTGATCATAAGCATATTACAAAACCGTATTTATGGAAAAATTAAGTGAAAAAATATCAAAAAAACATTTACAAATCTGACAGAATATAAAGTATTACAGCAGAATACGTTACAGTTAAAAAGATACAAATTGTAAATTTTATGATTTTAAAAACATTGACAGTAGTCATTGGTTGATGTAAAAAACTAGCAGATTGCAAACTTAGGTTTGATTGCTATATGAAATATCTATCGGTAGTTACTAAAAATAGTTCTAAGCTTGTATTTTTTAAAACATAATATATATAAGCGGCGATGCTCAAACTTTTTCATATTAGGCATGCAAAATTTAAAAAAATCCACGACTTTTTTTCAAAAAATTCATTACTGGTAACGTCGTCTTAAGAATAATAAAGTAGCGCAGATTCCTAGCTTACCCTTTAAAGAAGGCCTCACTTTGTGGGTGCAGCTCTGAAGGCTGCAGTCTTTGGAGGCGATGACGAGGGCACTATCCGGAGGATTATACGTGGGCTCCATTGACTAAAGTCGATAGCATATCGTCTGGCTATCTTTGGTTGAAACTGCCCAAGTGACAAAAGCTTGGCTAATGGCTTCTCAATACTGTTTTGGCCTGATAAAAACCTGCAATGGGAAACAGATTAGTCAAGACTAAAAAATAAGTTTGCTGTCCTCTCCAGTCGGCTGCTCAAGATACACTTTTCAGAATTTAAGGCCGAAGGGGAGTAACTGCAGCTAAAAACAGACGTCCAAAAAGGTGGTAACGGTCTATTTTTATTATATAAAATTTACCAACGTTAAGAAATAGTGTCTAGCTGTATTTCGTAGAATGAGTGCTAGTGGAAAAGTGATCCTCTATACGATTCGCTGATGTTTTTTGCATGAATGCGGGTCTCTTGATTTGCCTCAGATGATGTTTTCTTTCTAAGCTTGTCACTGATCGTCTCTGACCTTTTCGTTTTGAATCATGTGATCGTTTGTCGATGTGACAAAGTCGCATATATTCTATACTCTTGATTCGAGACAGCTCTGGCGAATCACAGATGCGGATGTTGGTGAGATATTTGAATCGCTTGATTGTTCAATCAACGAAATATGTTCACGCCTGAAATGAAATTTTAGATATCAGCAATGCAAAGGATAGATGAAAATTGCGTTTTTTTTACCCAGGATTGTTTATCGCGTATCCTTTACGCACAAAAGGGTAGTTTTTTTGGTAATTACAAGCAGGTAGGTGGTCTGTGAAATTACACAATTGTAATATTGAGAATTTTCTTATTATTATTAGCACTTTTGTCAAAAAGAGTTGCTATTTCAAAACCACTGATATCTGAAACGCAAAATTCAATGATATTTTGTTGTTGAGACAACGTTTTTTATCTTTAGCAAAAAGTAATTTTAAAGTGGTTCCAAGAAACATCTTTATCTCAATTGGCGAATGGTTATCACAGTCTACAGACATATTTTTTAATATATTATTTGTACATATTAGACTAAATCTTGTAATATTACAAATAAATATTCGGAATAGCTGTATTTTGTATTATAAGCAATGAAGATGCAGTTTTGATTATGTATGTTATCGTAACATGACTTTTAAATTTTGTTGTTAAAATTTTTAATGGATTTTAATTAAGAAGGCTACTTAGCTTTTTCAGCTACGCCATCTTTTGTTCGATCTTGTGTTTTGATATTTTTTGTTTGTTTGTTGCTAAGGGAACAACAAATGCATTAATTTTCGAATTGGTTTGTTTAAATAAAATATATTTGTATGAATTTAGATTGAATTCAATTATCCGAAATTGATTTCGCGTCGTCTTTTTTATTTAGTACTATTTTTATTTTAAGTTCGATATCAATTGCTTCTCTATAATTAAAAAAATTGTTTTTATCAAAATTGATATAGTAATTTTCATCGAAAGTGTAGTTTGCCTATTTTATCACGTTTTTATGTCCTATGTTTTTGTTAAATCCTTCGGTTTGTCTGACTAATGTAAATTTTGTAACAATTGTCACAATAAATTTGGTCTACTCCTTTTGATTCATTATAGATTTTGTCTTTTCTGTTTAGTAGAATAGTTCCTATTTCATTATGAAATTTCGAAAGACTCGCTCTATCCTTTCCGATATCTCTCAAACGTATGGTAAATGTGAAATAATGCTAAATATTAGTGACGTCATTTAGTTTATCTGCTCAATTATAGATGTTTAGTTGTTAAAGATGATGGTGAAAATTAGCGTTAAAATGTGTTCTCTTCTTATAAACCGTGTGTCTAAAAGTTCCATTATTTTTTCCTCTTCGAAAAAAATGTCAGATGTAACAGATGACATTTTTTAGCTCCCGCAACATCCCGAACAAAAAAATCGAAATGATCCTTTTTTGTATCCCTTGATTTTTTCAAAATCTGGTCACTTAAGTATATGTCGGGTGTTATTTAGCATCATCCTTTTTTATGGTAAAGTAAAGTCCAACGGTTCTTTTGACACTATTTATTGTTACTATTTCGCTCTTTTGTTTGTGAGCCGGTAAAGACTCCCAATCATAGTAAATTTAAGAGACAATATTAGTTTTATGACTTTTTTGACAAGTCTTGCACATTTAATTTGACTTTGCAGCCAGTAAGATGCAGGTGGAAACTAGAAAGAATTTTATTAGAATATATTATATATATTGCGGCTACTATGATGGGCGAGTATCGTTTTCTCCGAGCAGTGGTAAAGAAGCTGGCGCAGGGATGATGCCCGTGGAAGATCCTTAGGGATCTTGTATGCGATGATCGTATTCGGGAGCCTCAGGTTATCTTCGCGTGTCCGTAGAGGCGAATCTGCTAGTCTCTTCCAGTGTCTGCCGGAGTCTGCCAAGAGACTGCTTGTGTCTGTTCTTATGTATTCAGTGCTGCAATGCCCGTTCACCAATCAAAATCATGCGGAAATCATCCAGCCAAACACTGGCCTTACGGGGTTATTTTTCTTCCGGTAATATATGGTTTCCTTTGACCGCTTCGTAACAAAAAAATATTCATTCATGTACCGGAGAATCCTTGCGTATTATTTATAAAGAAAACCTTTAGTTCTATTCGTAACGAGAGCCTTTGTGTAATCACACTATTGTTAAATAATCACTTTTCGTCACAGTAATTACGCGAGTGGTTCCCACAACACAATGATTGTAGTAAGTCCTGATACATCTTTAATTTGTTGTGCTAATAATGTTTTAAGAATATAATTTAATATATTATATTTGATACCACTTTTTCAGTATTGATTTACTTGCGAATATAAGAACTTTCCCGCTTCGGCAACCCTAGTGGCAAAATAAGTAAAGCTTAAAAGTGGGTGTCATTCGTTGCCAAAATCTGACTACGAAAATAGTCGTTTCCTGATGTTTTCTTCGGCTGTTTCACTTATGGTAGCCAAAACACACCGAGATTGCATTGTCAAGTAGTATCATGACCCGAAATGTGTTAGAAGACGGGCCATTTAACACGACAAACTGCGCCCCCCTCGGCGAGAAATTAAAAATGAACGAGTGGCGAAAAGTGAACTGCATACCTACTCAAATCACCACACAACACATGGCATGGAAAAAACTGTAAAAAAATAATAACGACAGTGACGCGTCGTCGTCTGGTTAAGCTTTGATTTAGTATTAAGCGGTAGGAAGACGACGTTTGATAGCTTTTTCTTCTTTATGATTATTATATGGAATATTCTATTCGATTTATGGTTGTGGATGATAATGATTGTGGAACTGCATGTATGCAGGCGTAATCTTGTCCGTTTCGAAACTGAAATGCGCCACTATAACTGGTATGTTATAATAAAATTTATGTCGTTCAGTAAATCAAAATTACTCCTCAAATTGAAATAAGTTGGTTTGGATTAATCGATACATGTTAGTGAAAAGATATTTTATTTTTACAAGAATTTGGTAATTGCTTGAAAAAACTATTTATTATACTACCTAGTTTATCGCTTTAGAAAATTGAAATTAGATTTAAGATTACAGTTTTGAAATTTTTTATACATAAATAAGGCTCTATAAATAGATTAAAATAAATGTTCTTTTAAAAATTGTTTCAAAGTATTTTTAATTTTGTTAGTATGAAGAAATTTAATTATAATAATTTTTCAGGTAAGATAAGACTTGAATTACTATCTAGAAATATTAAGTAAAATTGATGGTTATAATTTACGGAAAAAAAAAACAATAAAGTAAGTGCTAGTTTGAGTACATTTAACTGAAGATCTGGAACCATCGATATGTTATCTTTAACCTCTAAAGCAATATGGGCTTTGGCATTTTGAGCTTATATTTAAATTTAAGGTTATTTTATCGTTATAACCGACACACGAGATTAGTGTTTGGAGTAAAAAATATTATTTTTGTTTACATATGTAAGAAAAAAAATGCTTGCGAAAACCGTTTTATAGAGCAAGTAGCATAAAACCAGCAACAATGGAAATAATGGTTTTGATACCTGCTCTGTGAAACGGTTTCCGCAAGCATTTTTATTTTTACATACCAGATTTGTTAATAGCGTATTAAATTGTTGTCTGAGCCACAATAAATTTTGTTAAAAGTGTTAATTGAACTGGACAGAAAATTTTAGCGTCATATCGTAGGGTATTGTTTAAATATCGTTGTTTTTGCGCACGAGCGTAAATAAAAAAATAGAATCATAATGTTTATGCTTATTTATTTTTATATTATTTAAATGCACGTATATTTGTTACATAACAAGTTTGAGCCTAATGTGTTACAACGGGGTAAACACAATCTACACATATAAGTAGCGAGACGCCAGACAGAAATCAACTATCAATTTATTTATGCGTCACGTTATTTATCTATGAGTTATAAAAATCTTAGAAAACACTACCTTTAATGATCGATCGGATTTATAATCATATAATAATTAATAATTTTGATTATAGACTGAAAAAAAATAGGCATCATATGAGGTTTTAACCTATTTTTTTTAGGTATTAGTAATACACTAAAAAAACATACAAATAAATCAAGTAAATTTATCATTCTTACAAAATTATTGCTGAATACATAAAAAATGTGTAAATAAGATATATAAATATTAATTTTCTATATTCTAAAAATTAATTTTATTTCATTTTTGGGATTATGAATATTTTAAAGAGCATTTGTATATATTAAAATAATGGTAATTTATAAGTTAATTATTAATCGTAATTGGATATTATTAAATTATATTCTTTGATACTCGATAAGGTATTTTATTGATTTTTTTAATTCAGAGTTAATATATTTTTTTAATGAAAATTTGTACTGTCAAAAGCAATATAATTATTTCTATTAAATAATAGTAATAAAATAGCATTTATAGTAATAAATAGTATGCTTAGTTTAAATTATTATTATTTTATTATTTATTATGATATAATTTAAATTAAATAAATAATTTCTGTAGATGAGGAAAAAATAATGACGTTACTATTATATGACCACACGATATTTATTGATTATTTAAATTATGCATTATAAATTCACAACATAACCGAACAATCAGAATCAATTTAATAAATTTCATTCACGTTCTTGGATCGTTATGAACGTGCAAGCGGAAAAGCCAGCTATGATTTATTTTCTCGGAAAATTATTTTCAATCAAAAGTATTCAAACCTCATAGGTTCGTTTTCAGCATAGCAATTTACTGCCAGATCTTCGTGCTTAACTTGAAACAATGCAACTTCACAAGACAGTAATTGGCCACCATCCGAAGAGATAAGAGTGATATCGGATATCTGCAGACGATTTACGAGCGTCGATTTTCCTTGGAGTCTGTAAGTAATTATGCACCGGACATTCATCCCTCCGGAAAAGCGCACCCTAAAGGGCAAGCCAAGGACGCTTATAAGGGAAAAAATCTCTAGAATAAAAGTGGCAGCAATAAACCTAACGACGCGAAATGTGCAGATTTTCCACAGTGGGGTGTCTCGTTGTCGAGCGTTAATTGTGGCTATAAAGTGGTCCCGGGAAAATTTTCTATAACTAAAGATAATATTTCAAGATACTTTATTTTTTTATGCTTAAGTTTATTCACGCGATATGATCGCAATTATGAGGA